>NC_068418.1:26365395-26380395 GCF_023724105.1 Carassius gibelio
TTAATAAAGACCTTGATGAATACAGAGAAAATAGTAGAACACTTCAACAGAAGCTTGGATGTCCTTCATGTACTGTTCCATTCTTCTTGTGTTGAGTACGAGGACAGCGCATCTTAAGAGTGACTCATTCTGCGTTCATATGAACAATGCATCTGTACATTCAGTATCCTGAAACTCAATAAATGAAAACTTCACGGACTTTTGCGTCTATTAATGTTACGAGGATAGCATCCTCAGGAACCAGAGAGAGGATGTGGTGCAGAAGCTGTGGCTTAACAAGGTAAAATACATCAAATAAAACCTACAAAATAACCTTTAGGGAACACTGTATAGGTTCTCTTTAGGCTATAACAAAAACAGAAACATTACTAATGTTTTGGAAAGGTTTGTTTATGTTTGTAATACCTAAAGTATAACCATTAGAGAAAATTTTGTAGGCTATAAACTGTCTATTACAACAACCTGTTCTGGAAGGTTTTGTTAGTGTACCCACACAAAGACATTTTGGTCAGGTATATTTAATGTTCATCCAGTTTCACTTTGTTTTCTTTGTTTGACTACTTAAAAGGGAATATAGGGAAATATAACTTAATTAATTTGTGTTTCCTGCTAGCTAAATTTCACACACATAAACAAAAATCTGTCTCAAACACCTCATGAGTCAAAGTTGATCTGGAAAAGTATATGGAAAATATCTGAAGCTTAGTTAATCTAAAAACAGTGAAAACTGCATCTCTGTTCATCGTTAAGTTGTAGATTTATTACTTTTTTCTTTAGCTTTCTTAAGGGATTTGTATCTGTGCATACTTTCTTTCTTTCACCTTTTTACAGCTGCACTGCCTTAATGGTTTAATGTTTTTGTACTGTTTAAGAAAAAAAGAAAGAAATCAGGAAAAAAAGATTCACAATACACTCTCCGAGGTCTCGATCTGAAACAAAATATTTGTGATCCGCGCTCCAAAGCTCCGATCTGAATCAAATGATTCGTGAAACACACTCCAAACTTCTGATCTGAATCAAATGATTCGTGAAACACACTCCAAACTTCTGATCTGAATCAAATGATTCGTGAAACACACTCCAAACTTCTGATCTGAATCAAATGATTCGTGAAATACGCTCCAAACTTCTGATCTGAATCAAATGATTCGTGAAACACGCTCCAAACTTCTGATCTGAATCAAATGATTCGTGAAACACACTCCAAACTTCTGATCTGAATCAAATGATTCGTGAAACACGCTCCAAACTTCTGATCTGAATCAAATGATTCGTGAAACACGCTCCAAACTTCTGATCTGAATCAAATGATTCGTGAAACACGCTCCAAACTTCTGATCTGAATCAAATGATTCGTGAAACACGCTCCAAACTTCTGATCTGAATCAAATGATTCGTGAAACACGCTCCAAACTTCTGATCTGAATCAAATGATTCGTGAAACACACTCCAAACTTCTGATCTGAATCAAATGATTCGTGAAACACGCTCCAAACTTCTGATCTGAATCAAATGATTCGTGAAACACACTCCAAACTTCTGATCTGAATCAAATGATTCGTGAAACACACTCCAAACTTCTGATCTGAATCAAATGATTCGTGAAACACACTCCAAACTTCCGATCTGAATCAAATGATTCGTGAAACACACTCCAAACTTCCGATCTGAATCAAATGATTCGTGAAACACACTCCAAACTTCTGATCTGAATCAAATGATTTGCAATCTGCGCTTCAAAATCCGATCTAATTCAAACAATTCACGATACATACTTTGAAGTCCCAGTTTGAATCTAATGATTCACTATATGTGACTTGATTGAAGCGAATCGAAACAGAATCACTTTGCAATGAAATGGTTTGATTCAGAGTTTCGAAAGGATCACTGCATGTTTTTTAAAATCATCAAGTGGTCAAATTTTTAAAATGGATAGCTCTTATGAACTGGATTTTGCTGCTGATTTTTTTTTAACTGAATGATCAAAGTCACAAAGTTGAATTTGAATCGGAGGGGTTCCAGCTTAAAGGGGTCATATGATATTCACAAATATCTCAATTATGATTTAGTTGTGTTGTAGGCACTAAAACAGTCCAATACTTTGTAGTCAATTACATTAAGGAGCTTAATTCCCCTATATTTGAAATAGTTTGAGCTGTAGTTTAGTTGGTGAAAGTTCAATTAAAAATCAGTTGAAAGCATCCAGTCTCTCAGACCATTGAAGGGCATGTTGAATTTATTCATCAGTATATATTGTAATAACTATATATAAAATTATTGTTGTATCTGATTTTTTATTAATCTATATAGAGTGATAGTCAATGTAAAAAGAGCAAATGGGAGATGCAGCTAGAACACCAATTCTTCATGCAGTACAGTAACAAAAGTTCAAATGCAAGTACTTTTATTGAGTTTCACTAGATTCATTACACAAATAGTCATATTCCAATATTAACAAGTCAAAGTGGAATGTTGTCTCTTTGCATTTTCCCTCAAAAAAAGTAAATCATAAAAAAACAGAAACAGAAAAATTCCCCTCTAAGGGCTCATGAAGCGGATACATTGAGTGAAAAAAATTAACAAGTGCTTAGCTATACAACATCTTATTTACAACAACGTATTTTAATACAGTATATATAAAAAGTCCTGATATCTTTCTCTTTCTGCTCTCTCTTGCGCAAACCTCCCGAGAGCACATGCACACTACCTAGTGCACTACCCTAGCAATACCCAAGGCAGGGCTTACAGTTGATGTCAAAAGTTTACACCCCCTTTCAGCATCTGCAAAATGTTAATTTTACCAAAATAAGAGGGATCATACAAAATGCATGCTATAGTTTATTTAGTACTGACCTCAATAAGATAATTCACATAAAAGATGTATAGTTTACAAGGGAAAATAATAGTTTGACTTATAAAAAGATCCCGTTCAAAAGTTTTCATCCCCTTGACTCTTCATACTGTGTTGTTAGCTGAATGATCCACAGCTGTTTTTTTTTGTTTTGTTTGTTAGGTGATAGTTCATGAGTCTTTTGTTTGTCCCGAACAGTTAAACTGCCTGCTGTTCTTCAGAAAAATCCTTCAGCTCCCACTAATTCTTTGGTTTTCCAGCATTTTTGTGTATTTGAACCCTTTCTATCAATGACTGTATGATTTAAGGATCCATCTTTTCAGACTGAGGACAACTGAAGGACCCATATGCAGCAATTACAGAAGCTTCAAACGCTCACTGATGCTGCAGAAGGAAAAACCATGCATTAAAAGCTGGGGTGTGAAAACTTTTGATCAGAATGGAGATGTGTAGCTGTTTTTCTTGTTTTGTTTACATTTCATATGTTTTTCATTTAGTACTGCCCTTCAGAGGCTACAGAAGATAGCTTCAAGAAGATTAAGTTACATTTACTGTGATCTAAATGCATGGGATCTAAATGCATTCTATTCTCTTGTGGACTGCGTGTAAACATCTTTTGTGTGAAATATCTTATTTAAGTCAGTACTAAATAAACAATAACAGGGATTTTGTATAATCCCTCTTATTTTGGTAGAATAATACACATTTTGCAGATTCTGAAACGAGGGTGTAAACTTTTGACCTAAACTTTAGTGATTTGGTGTCCCTAAGCAGATTTCAGGTATATGGGTCCCTAACACTATGTGCTCTTTTACGCCTAACCCATATTTTGCTCGCATTCTCTCCTATAGTTTATATTTATTTACCCCTTTTACAACTTAAGTAAATAATTTAGTCCATCCGATGCTCTTCTAAAGCCATATTTGGCCTACCTTTTTTCTTTTGGATCACAAATGAAAAATGCTTTCAATTATGAATTGTAGCCTTCTTCAATCATTTTACAAAAAGGTTTCAAATGTCATAAAATTATCCCATGCACCTCATTCCGTATTCCAAGTGTTCTGAAGGCATATGCTATAGAAACAAATTGAAAATGCAATCTAATATTAAGTGGAAAATCTCCTTTGCATTTGTCTATTTGTATGATTATCTTGCTTATTGGTTAAGTATGCCGTAAGACGGACAAGCGAAATATCTGTTTGTTTGTTTCTCCATATGAACACAATCCTTCCATTTATATTAAAATATAAATATGTGAACAATTTAGACTGAATAAATGGTGCTAACAGCAACTTTACAGTCAGACTGATGTGTTTAAATATACAAATAGGCTACAAAGTGTTTAAAAGTACAAATAAAACACTAATACATGTATTAATCCATAACAAAAACATGTAACAGAAATACAACCCAGCTAACAGGGAATGATCTCAGAACTTTAGCTAACTTTCAGGTTTTCTCAAAGTTACGAATTAACATTCTTGTAGTTATGTGGTTTTAAAAAACATTCTGAAATTTTAGGACAAAATACATTATTTATACATTGTTTTCTGTTTTCACATTTCAGATGGACTTTCCTCTTACATTTTTAAACATTTTTAGCTAACGGGGAACATTCTCACAAATGTTTTTTAAAAGTTATAAAAAAAAAAAGGACAAATCGTTTTTAATTTTAAGCAGACGTTTTCTATAACTTCATTAATATTTCGTAAACTTTCTCATAATGCTACAAGAAAACAACCTTCTCGTAATGTTCTTCGAATCTTAGTTCCCTTTAATTATTATTTATTATTTTAAATAACATTCCAATCTTGACATTTTGACATTCTTAGAATATGTAAAAAAATATATATATATAACTTTCAAATTACTTTTATACTTCAGGTGAAAATACTGTTAGCAGAATGTTTTTGTAGTCTTTAAATAACGTTAATCATAATTAAAACTGAACTGGACATTTTAACATTGATAGAATATTAAAAATAAATGTTTAAATAACATATTTAAGGTGAAAATAAAGTTAGTAGAAAGTTGTAAGAAACATTTCAAAACAATGTTCCCATAACGTTTTTAGAACCTAAATCCATTACTTTAAATTGTGTTTAAATATTCAAAAGTAACATTCCCACTTCCGAGAAAAAAACAGGCTTTTGTTTTTTTGTAAATATTTAAAATCTGGACGTTTAGAGAGCATTTAAATTTTCGTAAGTTTTCGCAACTTAAAGCTGCAGTCCCTAACTTGTTTTTTTTTTTTTTTTTTTAAAAATTATAAAAAAATCTATTTTTGAGCAAGTACATAAGCACCCAGTCTCTGTACCTTAGCCCGATTCACAAAGGTTATCTTATAATAATGTTTTCTAATTTGAATTTGCCTGGGATTACACACATTTATATTTCAAAGAGAACCGGTTATAAAGGAAGAATAATTTGCTTTTTGGGTAAAAATAATTTCTTTATATGAAATTCGAATTGTATGACCAAATCTACATGTAACGCTAATACACACTACACGCAATGCTGATGGTAACATGAAAAGTTTTATAACAAAGTATAGTAATAATAATAATTTACATGGTTTGAAGTAATATGAGCATTAGATTTAATCACCACTGTAGCGTAATGTATCTTAAAGCTTTTTTTAGTCAGTTGGTCAGAACAAAAGTGGCAGACTTATAACTTACTCGTTCATATGACAATATCCAGTGAAAATGCTTATTTGGGTCATATATTCCAAGACGTAGATCTGTGATTCTGAAGTACAGTTAATATCCACTCAAAACATTACATTCATCCGTGCTGGAGCCATGCCGGAGCACAACTCACGCAAAGAAGATGATTCTGCAAATAACTGCAATTGCAGGTTTCAAAGAGAGATGGCGACAAAGAGACAAAACATACAGACTGCAGCTTTTATGTAAATGTTAGCAAACCGTTCTTAGAACATGTGTGTGTTAGCTGGGAGTCCTGTGTAGTGTTGGTGATATTATACGTGCATGATGAGACAGATGCTCATATTTCCGTGCACTCGAGCACGTCGCAGCTCATGGGCCCGTGGCTGGAGCAGACGCTGCCGTTTCTCTGACCGTTGGCGAGGCTGGGCTCGAGGCCGATGGTGACGCGGCTGGTCTCGGTGATGGACGAGTTTGTGTGGTAGTTACTGTGAAAGTCATTGGTCACCAGACGCCGGCGCTTCCGCTGACCACGATACTGCGCAAACTTACGCCGCAGCGCCGACTGCACCTGCGCAAACATGCATCTTCATTTCATTTTCCAAAGCCAATTGGGTCCTGATACACACACACACACACACACACACATATACAGTATATATACATATATATATGACCCTTGACCACAAAAGCAGTCTTAAGTCGCTGGGGTGTATTTGTAGCAATAGCCAACAATACACTGTATGAGTCAAAATTATAGATTTTTCTTTTATGCCAAAAATCATTAGGATATTAAATAAAGATCATGTTACATGAAGATATTTTGTAAACAGACAAATTTAAAGGTTGTCAATATTTATATTTTTTTGCACCCTCAGATTCAAATAGTTGTATCTCAGCCAAGACTTTTTAATTGCATTAAATTGTATTCAATTGTACATTTTAAACCCTTAATTTTAATAATGCACGATAATAATAATAATAATAGTAATAATAATGAAGTTCAAAATTCATGTTAATATTACTTTAATATTATTTAATTTAATATTCATCTAAAGATTAACAAGGTTGATTAATGAGGTATTAATTATTAATTAATGAAATAATTAAGTCATACTTCTCCATTGCAGAAGCAGAAGATTACGGCCACCAGGAGACCCTGCAGAAAACACAAACTCTCAGTAAAACACACCGTAAGACCAGCTTATTATTACTAACTAACTATCTAAAATCAAAACCATTAGAAAGATTTTTGGAATTTGAAATAAAATTAACTTTAACTGAATATGAAAGACCATCAAATTGGAAAGTGCCATTGAATACACAAATAAAAAAAGGTAATTGAAACTTTTTTCCATCCCTCACTTCTGACTCTTTTCTCACAATTATGCTTCTATATACAAGTTGTAAAAATGTAAGTATGTAAAGAGAATTGTGAGATAAGCCATATATCACATATATTATTGCCTATTTTGCTGAAATTTCATTGCAAAATAAAGGTGCTTTTAAAGGTTCTTCGCAGGAATTCAATAGAAGAACCATTTTTGTTTCCACAAAGAAGCATTCAGTCAAAGGTTCTTTAAAGAAGCATCTCTTTTTTACCTTTATTTTAATCTGAAGAACATTATTTTGCCAAAAAGCGTTCATGAAAGATAAAGGTTCTCCAGATGCTAAAGGTTCTTTATCGAATCATTTACACAAAAAAAGGGTTGTTCTATGGCATCATGAAGCACCTTTATTATTAAGAGCGTACTCAGTTTTTTGTCTTTGTGCAACATCGGGGCGTGCTCCTAATGAGACGACGCATGCTGACCGGGGGCGTTTATTTCATTAGCTACAGAAACAAAACACCTTACGGGCTGATTTTACATATCTGTGATGCATGTTTGTAGTTCATGCAAGTTCATCACCTGGAAATGGTTGAAGATGTTCATGAAGAACTCGTAGACGGCTCGAGAGACATGTCCGCTGGGCTCCATAGGCACCAGGATGAACTGAGCGCCCAGCAGAGGAACCAGGATGATGGTGGCACGAACAGCCTTCATGTAGAAGTTAGTTTTGATGCAGTGAGTGACCCGCAGTTTGGTGATCAACACCCGCACGATGTTCAGCAGGAAGAACAGGTTCACCTGTCGGGTGAAGAGAGAGGTCAGTATGAGAGGAAATGCATTACAAGCAACACCACTTACTGTATAACCTGATTACGTTTTCAAATACACAAGCAGTCAAACACTTTTGAACAGAAAGAAGTCTCTTCTGCTCACCAGGCCTGCATTTATTTGATCTAAACAACAGCAAACACAGTAAAAATTTGAAATATTTTACTATTTAAAATAACTTCTTACTATTTGAATATATTTTAAAATGTATATATATATATGGAGGTTATAGAAACTATTACTTTTATTTAGCAAGGATGTATTAAATTGATCAAAAGTGATAAAGACAATGCGCATCTCGTCAGTAAAGCCGGTTCTCTAATCAGCAGTTAATTTCATCAGGTGCGTGAACCTATGTTCATACAACCATGCCAATAAACGCTGAAAATGAACGTGGATTTGCGCATCTTCTCAGTTAACAACGGCTCTGTGTAGTAACAGCTGCTCTATGTGAAATCACGCACCTGATGGAATTAACCGTTGATTACAGAACAGGTGTACTGACGAGAAGCGCATAACGATCGGAGCACCCCTATTATTTTGAATATGTTCAATGGAAGGAAAATAATAAATAACCTACGGGACACATCAAGCTCGTTGCGAAGCGACAGAGTGACATGAACGAGCAGCCCCACAAGCAGCAAAAACTTCCATTTTAACATAAAGTACTACCAACATCTAAATCCGAGATAAATAAGCTTGTTGCCTCGTATGTAGTAGAAGAAATGTTACCTCTTTCTTCCGTCGAATCGCTGTCTTTCAGAAAGATACTCTGCAAAATACCGATAGCAGGGACAGACCAGCCTAGTAATATAACTAGTTATATAACTAGTTACTTTCTCCAGGGAGTAATAAAGTAAAGTAAGACATTACTATTTTTGAGAGTAATATGTAATATGTAACTAGCCCCAACACTGGTTAGAAAAGAATTCTATTTCAGATAAATGCTTTTATGTTGAAATTTCTATTCATCAAAGAAACAAGAAAAAAATTCAACATTCAACATGATAATAATAATAATACATGTTTCTTGAGCAGAAAATCATCATATTTTCATGATTTCTAAAGATCATGTGACACTGAAGACTGGAGGAATGGTGCTGAAAATACAGCGGAGCATCACAGAAATACATTACACTTTAACACAGATTCACTTAGAAATTAGTTATTTTAAATAGTAAAAAATATTAAATTTTTTTACTGTATTTTGGATCAAATAAATGCTGACACAGAAGAGAATTCTTTAAAATACTAAAAATCTTACCGTTCAAAAACTTTTGACTGGTAGTGTAACAAGTAAAGTACCAAATTACTCTTAAATGTAATTTTTGTATTTTTTATTTATTTTTTTGCGTGTGATGATGATGATGAAGCTCACCAGCAGAGCGACTTGTACGGGGCTGTTTGTGATGTACAGCAGCTTTGAATTTATGATCCAACACCTGGAGTAAACGTCAAATATTAGGCATTTCAGGAATAACAAGAGAACATTTTCATCTTTAGAGTGAAATCCAGAAGTGTGATGTTTACCTGTCATCGTGCAAGTGCAGACGCGCTACAGCATACAGGACTGCAGGGATCACTGGGAAACCTGGAAAAAACAGACAACAAATCTTTCATTTCTTGAACATTAGATTATGAAGGCAACAGAAGACTATATGATATTATAAGATATATGCTGTGGGTGGCACAAACCCCAGCCGAGGACGTAATACCAGCCCAGCTGCTGTTCTCCCGTGAACACGGCCACGATGATGAGCGTGTGCAGGTAGATCCCTTCACACAGCATCCAGAAATAGTTGGAGCAGGAGGTGTACTGCATGATACTAGCCAGCAGCTTACAGCCGATCTGAGACTGAACATCAACACTGTTAAAAACAACTGATGTACTCCACTTCATAATATACTAACTGTATATAAGAGCACAAGAGCGACTCATCCAGGAGGTCATAGAAAAACCCAGAACAAGATATAAAGAACTGCAGGCCTCACTCGCCTCAACTGAGATCAGTGTTCATGATTCAACAATAAGAAAGAGACTAGTCGTTGACCGATATATCGGCCGATATTTGGCATTTTTCAAATATTGGCAGAGGAATACGTTTTTCTACGTGGCCGATATGTTTGGGGTGGTTATTTTGACGGCACTTATGTATTTATATAATTTTAACAAATCTTTGAATGACTAATGCAACATTTAATTTCATAAACCTTACAGACTTAGTCAAATCCGTGTGAATCGAATGCTTTAACTTTAAACTTGTCATCTAAAGTTTGTTTTGTTTATACATAATTTTTTAATCCATTGTCAAATGATTACACTTTTCTTAAGTATTACAAAAAAATTGTATTGGCTTTATATTGGCTATTATGCCCCTTGCTTCCCAAGATATCAAGGCATCGGCTGTTAAAAAACCCAATATCGGTTGACCACTAAAAGAGACTAGGTGAAAACAGGATCAATGGGAGAGGTCCAAGGAAAAAGCTACTGCTGACCAAAAATAACACAAAGGCTCTTCTCACATTTGCCACAAAATATCTTGATTATAACCAAGACTATTCAATGGATTGATCAGTTATTAGATTAAGGGGGCAATTACTTTTTCACGTAGGGCCAGTCAGGTTTGGACAGCTTTTTCCCTTTAATAAATGAAAACATTATTTGAAAACTGCATTTTGTGTTTACTCAGGTTATCTTTGTGTTATATGCAAATTTGTTTGATGATCTGAATCATTCAAGTGTGACTATGTGAATATGCAAAAAACGGAAGGGGGTGAAAACATTTTCACACCACTGTGTATATATATATATATATAAGTATACATACATACATAAATACACACAAAAAGTCTTTATTATATTATCATATATCATTACATCATATAGAAGTCATTTATACTGTTTACTAGACAGCTGAATCAAATAATTGGTTCCAAAATCAGAATGAGATTTATTGCCAAGCATTTTTACACACACACATATGCAAGGAATTATGACGACAGATTATTAAATCAGATAATGTATATTTATATACATTTATTTTGTAATTGAACAAAAGCAAATGGATGAAATATGAAGTTATTATAATATTTAACCTTAAGATGACTTTTAAATATTATATTATGTAGGAAACACATTATATAATATATATATATATATATATATATATATATATATATATATATATATATATATATATATATATACGTTACTATTATTTCAGTATCATTGATATACTATTATAATTTTTGTTAATATTTTGAATTACATTTTTTTTCAGTTTTTACTTTAATTTTAGCAAATGTTTTAGTGTATTTAAATGCATGAGTACAAGTTTTTGTTGTTTTGTGAATATGTCCATATAGTTTTACTAGTTATAGTTCACTTAGTTTGAGTTATTTTGGTACTTCGTTAAACTAAAAAAAATGAAACGCTGAAAAGAAAACTGAAGTAAAATAGGTAGATTTTTGGTATTTAATTTTATTTCAAATAACAAATATATATATATATATATAAAGGTTTTAGTAAAGATCTAAAAATATGTATGATTTTTTTACAAAACTTAAGTAAATTAAGTTTTGTAGTTTTGCTAATATGTCTATGCAGATTTTGTACATTTTTATTAATTCGTTTTGGTTTGCATATATATATATATATATATATATATATATATATATATATATATATATATATATATATATATATATATATATATATATATATAAACTTTTTAACAAAGCAGATTTGATTTAAATAGCATATATACATTATGTTATGTTTGTAATGATTTTTCCTATTATTCTTTTTTGCGGCAGTACAGTAAATTGTAGAGTAAGTTACAGTAAGTGTTTATGAGAGACAGCTCATGATGCTCATATATATATACTCATATATAAGTATATTCAAAAACTAAACAAATCGTGCCTAAAAAGTGCACGCATCTAGGCTAATGTAAAGTTACATGATGAAGTCATACTAGTGTGCGTGTGCATTTTGAGTTTGTTCTTTCACTGCATTATTCGGTGTATTCAAATGCATGTATGAATGAGAGTGATCTGCTCACCTGGTTATGTTCGTGGATGTTTCGACGTGGAAAGCAGTTCGGAATGGAAATATTGATATTTTATTTGTTAACAACATACTTTTCGTACCTTAAGATCAGTAAATGTTATGAAATTAGAGAACTAAGCCAATAGAAGCGCTGGGAGTGTCATTTGATTTGGATGGGAACTTCAGATTGTGAATCATTTGAGTCAGTTCAGGAGTTCAGAGCATGATTCATTTGAGTCAGTTTGGGAGTTCGGAGCGTGATTCATTTGAGTCAGTTTGGGAGTTCGGAGCGGGATCGCAAATCATTTGAGTCAGTTTGGGGATCGCAAATTTTTTGAATCAGTTCGGGAGTTCGGAGCGGGATCGCGAATCATTTGAGTCGATTCGGGGATCACAAATCATTTGAATCAGTTCGGGAGTTCGTAGCAGGATCGCGAATCATTTGACTCAGTTTGGGGATCGCGAATCATTTAAATCAGTTCGTAGCAGGATCGCGAATCATTTGAGTCAATTCGGGAGTACGGAGCGGGTTCGCAAATCATTTGAATCAGTTTGGGGATCGCGAATCATTTGAGTCAGTTTGGGGATCGCGAATCATTTGAGTCAGTTTGGGGATTGCGAATCATTTGAGTCAATTCGGGAGTTCGGAGTGGTTTCGTGGATCTTTTGAATCAATTCGAGAGCTCAGGCAATGATTCAGGTAGAAAATTAAATTAGACACATCTAAATTTTTCAGGTCGCAGCAAGTGCACCGTTTGTCATGCACATCCTTTCCCGGAACAATACTGAAAGCTAAGCCAAGATGGAGAAACAGCTGTACAAGGATAGCCATTTTTTAAATGAATCTATTAGCAGAGCTACGGCAAGGGATGTTAGGACTGGAAATCCATTTATTTTTTGCTGAAACTTCTGCGTCTTCATGGAGAGCGGGTCATGGTTGCCTTGCAACAGCAGACGCCACTGGAGCGCGAGCGTAGAGTGCAGGCTACAGATTGCTTTGGAGAAAAGGAGAAAGCGGCGTGCCTAGCGTTTTCCACACGTTTTCACTCGCGACATCATGCAAATCTGGTTTTGTTTGGTACTACAGCCCTAGTATCAAGTATATCTGCACCTACCGAATCCATGGGGTTCTCTGGTCTCTGATCTCTGACGATGTAGAACCAGGCGATGGTGGCGATCGAGTTCAGGATGAAGGAGGTGAACATGTTTTTATGAAGAGTGATCCGCTGGCAGCTCAAACACCTGCACAAACAGCAGCCATTCACTCACACTGCCAGCCCAAACCCTCTCAAACACTCAGATTTCAGTGTTTCTAAAGAGTTCTCTTCTGCTCAGTGTATAACGTTACAAAAGCTTTCTATTGGAGATAAATGCTGAAAAATTAAAAATGTACTCGACTTCAAAATTAAATACATAATAATAATAAAAATGGTTCAATTATCAAAATTCAAAATCAAAAAATTTTAGTAATAATTAACAATAAAAAAATAATGACTAATTGGATGAAATTGTTAAATGTAATAGCAATTTAATAAAAAGGTTAACAAAATTTTTTTTAGCAGCAAATCATTCTGAAGATCATGTGACACTGAAGACTGATGCTGAAAATACAGCGGAGCATCACAGAAATAAATTACACTTTAATAGATATTCACATAGAAAATAATTATTTTAAAAATAAAAATATTTAAAAATTTTACTGCTTTTGCTTTATTTTGGATCAAATAAATGCTGAGCAGAAAAGTCTTCTTTAAAGAGTCACATAAAGCCATGTGTTCTGCTCTACTGATCACACACTGAGAGAAACATCATCAGTCTTCAGGACGTACTTGAAGTGTGAGAAGATGCAGATGGAGATGGACAGCGATATGATGGACAGCCCGTGTCCCACCATCACCAGATAGTAATTCACCAGGATGAACTGCACACACACACACACACGTCAGGGCAGGCAGGATTGTGAATCATTGCTTTAATGTGTAAAAGTGAAGCTCTGACCTCTCGTTTATGGTGAGTGTCCGCTGAGCACTGCGTGTAGTTGGTCCACAGGCGGTTGCTGACCGGATGATGAAACCACTGACCGTCCGAGTCACACACTTTGCTCACTTTCTCTGACCAGAAACATCACACTCTTCATTTGGGAAATATTCTTTTGTTTTTCTTCTAGATTCTTGTGGATTCTTTTTTATTATTATTTATTTCTGTTTTAATGGTTACATTAAGTGTTGTTAATCTTACGCATGTGTAATTAATTTAAATCCTGATGTAATTTAACAACGACTAATTAAAAGTTAAATAATTCTAAAAAATTTAAATAAAATAAAAAAGTTAAAAAAAAGTTAAATAATTATATTTTAATGGTTAACTTAAGTGCTATTCATCCAAAAGCGTGGTACATTAATTGAAATCATTAAACAATTTAACAACTACAAGTTTAATTGTGTAAATATATTTTTAATTTTCACTTTACAGGTTAAATTAAGTGTTCATAAACAAAAAAAGCATATTTCATTAGTTGGAATCATGAAACTAATACAATTTATTAACACTTTATTACAATAGTTTTTTTATTTATTAAATTTTAATGGTTAAATTAAGTGCTAATAATAAAAAATTAACTGAAATCTTGACACAAGTTAATAAAACTAATTTCAAGTTTGATTTGAGTAATAAAAAAACTAATGAATGAATTTCATTTTTAGGGCCCTAGAAATACAAAATAATTTTTTCCCCAAATTACATTTTAATTTTTGCATTTTATTTATTCACAAATTCAGGTTTACTTTTCTACTTAAATGGTTAAATTGAGTGTCAGTAAACAAAACACAAAAAGCATGTTTCATCAAGAAACTAATACAATCTATAAGCAATTTATTAAAAAGTTCATTTGAATTCCGTTTTAACTGTTAAAGCTGCAGTAGGTAACTTTTGTAAAAATATATTTTTTACATATTTGTTAAACCTGTCATTATGTCCTGACAGTAGAATATGAGACAGATAATCTGTGAATAAATCAAGCTCCTCTGGCTCCTCCCAGTGTCCTATTGCCATTTGCAGAAATACATTGCTCCCGGTAAAAAACAACCAATCAGAGCTGCGGTCCGTAACTTTGTTTGTGTTCAAAATGTAGAAAAATGTATATAATAAGCGAGTACACCATGAATCCATTTTCCAAACCGTGTTTTTATCTTGTCCTGAATCACTAGGGTGCACCTATAATAAGTGTTTATATTCAGACTATTTTAGATTGCTTCGGGGGTACCGCGGCGG
>NC_068418.1:26385395-26435395 GCF_023724105.1 Carassius gibelio
ACATGCCTTTTCTTTAACAGAGGGACTTTGCGGGGGATTCTTGAAAATAGATTAGCTTCACACATACGTCTTCTAACTGTCACAGTACTTACAGGTAACTCCAGACTGTCTTTGATCATCCTGGAGGTGATCATTGGCTGAGCCTTTGCCATTCTGGTTATTCTTCTATCCATTTTGATGGTTGTCTTCCGTTTTCTTCCACGTCTCTCTGGTTTTGCTCTCCATTTTAAGGCATTGGAGATCATTTTAGCTGAACAGCCTATCATTTTTTGCACCTCTTTATAGGTTTTCCCCTCTCTAATCAACTTTTTAATCAAAGTACGCTGTTCTTCTGAACAATGTCTTGAACGACCCATTTTCCTCAGCTTTCAAATGCATGTTCAACAAGTGTTGGCTTCATCCTTAAATAGGGGCCACCTGATTCACACCTGTTTCTTCACAAAATTGATGACCTCAGTGATTGAATGCCACACTGCTATTTTTTTGAACACACCCCTTTCAACTAATTCAACTAATTGCCCAATTGCACAGCCTTAAGAGCGTGCATATCATGAATGCTGGGTCTCATTTGTTTTCTGAGAATCTACTGAACCTACTGGTAACTTGTTTGCCACGTAGCAATAAAAAAATATACGAAAAACCTTGATTATTCTGGTTAGTCACATTGTACTGCTATTATTTTGAACAATACTGTATAACAAGTTATTATATATTATTATTATTATTATTACAAATTATAAAAAATAAAAAATAAAGTAAAATTTATGCATTTTTTAAATCTTATTTATCTTTTGTATATATTACTAGATTTAATATTATCTAGCCTCATTACATGTTTCATTGTATATATTATATAAATAATATATATATATATATATATAAATTTCATATAACTAAAATATATGTATAAATATTATATTATTTAACAAAATGTATATTTATTTTAAATCAAACTTGTTATTAATAACAATAACAACAGATTATTATATACTATAGTAACAAACATTACTATTTCATAAATAACATCCATTATTATGTTTTCTATGACAGTGATTTAACTCCACACACCTCGGTGGACAGCAATAGTTTGGAAATAGAATTGAAAACTCTTAAATGTTTGTGGATGTTTAATGTGTTTTTTTTTTAGTTCTGAGAAGCGTTCGGTTTCCTCTCGAGGGGAGAAAGCTGTGTCTGTGAACATCATACAGTCAGTCTTTCCCATGGGTTTCAGGTCAAAGGTCACCGTCATGAGAAACGTCCACTGCACAAGCGTCCCAGGAACTTTAATTAGCGCCGCAAACCACCAGAGGATGAGTGTTTTATCAGCATCACAGACATGACATGAACCATACCGCGGTAAAATCACATGATAGCACTAATTCGTTTCCTGTTGCTTTGACACAAAATGCATAGAGTTAATACAAAATGCTTGGACTTCTTTTACACACAAGTTCAAGCAGAATAAAACAATGTAATTTTGAGACATGTTTGCAGTGTATTATAACTAATATTTGAATGTTAAATACATTTGAATTGTAATATTTGAGTATTAAATATACTTAAATAAATACTGAATGTTTAAAATATTCAAATGATTTACACCATATCTGTGCATTTTTATAGTCTGACCCTGTTTGACTGTAGATCTTAAGAAGTTAAAAGTTTCCTCGTGGAGAAAGTTATTTCTGTTCTGAGGAGCAACAGGAAGCAGAAAGAGAAGAGAGGCCTGACTTCCTGTAGTGTATGTTTCCGTCCTGCTCCGTAGCATGAGGACAAAAATAAGCCATTGTTACACCTGCACAAAAGAGACGGAACCGAAAAACACCTCAGTGTCCCACTAGCGCCGATCGCTCCGAATCCAGAGGAGATTCCACAAAACAGGAACATGATGTTGAGGTTTTAGAGCTGAACCAACGCCAAAACCACATCAAACACAACCCTGATCATTCTACATTCACGCTAATGATTCAAATAACTGATAGATTACACAGCTGAAGAGAAACAGCTGATCACATGCACATCATCTACAGTCATACGTGTGTGTGTGTGTGTGTGTGTGACGTCCTTTTAGTCAAAGATTATACGCCTTCTTATTTTCCCATTGCTGAGTCCAAAAATAAAGTGTATGACTGGAGGAGAGCCAGAAAACTACAACCAGACCACTGAGACAAAGAGACCAAACACACACACACACACACACACTCACAGTCCTTGATTACCTGACACATAAAATATTTCAACTATTTCTATGTAAATCAAACCAGATTTGTACAAATTCAGTACAAAATTTGAGTGCTGTTTTTCTATTCAAAATTCACTGTCCCTGCTAGTGGTTGATATGAGTGGTTGCGGTCAGGGTGTTCTGAGTGATAGGTTGTTGTCAGGGTGTTCTGACTTGTAGAGTGTTGTCAGGTTGTTCTGAGTGGTAGGGTGTTGTCAGGATGTTCTGAGTGGTTGTTAGGGCATTGTCGGGGTCTTTTGAATGATAGGGTGTTGTCAGGGTGTTCTGAGTGGTAGGGTGTTGTCAGGGTGTTCTGAGTGGTTGGGTGTTGTCAGGGTGTTCTGAGTGGTAGGGTGTTGTCAGGGTGTTCTGAGTGGTTGTTAGGGCATTGTCAGGGTCTTTTGAATGGTAGGGTGTTGTCAGGCTGTTCTGAGTGGCAGGGTGTTGTCAGGGCGTTCTGAGTGGTTGTTAGTGCATTGTCAGGGTCTTTTGAATCGTAGGGTGTTGTATGGGTGTTCTGAGTGGTAGGGTGTTGTCAGGCTGTTCTGACTTGTAAAGTGTTTTCAGGGTCTTTTGAATGGTAGGGTGTTGTCAGGCTGTTCTGAGTGGCAGGGTGTTGTCAGCGCGTTCTGAGTGGTTGTTAGTGCATTGTCAGGGTCTTTTGAATCGTAAAGTGTTGTCAGGCTGTTCTGAGTGGTAGGGTGTTGTCAGGGTGTTCTGAGTGGTTGGTAGGGCATTGTCAGGGTCTTTTGAATGGTAGGGTGTTGTCAGGCTGTTTTGAGTGGTAGAGTGTTGTCAGGGCTTTCTGGGTGGTTGTTAGGGCATTGTCAGGGTATTTTGAATCGTAGGGTGTTTTAAGGGTGTTCTGAGTGGTAGGGTGTTGTCAGGGTGTTCTGACTTGTAAAGTGTTGTCAGGCTGTTCTGAGTGGTAGGGTGTTGTCAGGGCGTTCTGAGTGGTTGTTAGGGCATTGTCGTGTCTTTTGAATGGTAGGGTGTTGTCAGGGTGTTCTGAGTGGTAGGGTGTTGTCAGGGTGTTCTGACTTGTAAAGTGTTGTCAGGCTGTTCTGAGTGGTAGGGTGTTTTCAGTGTGTTCTGAGTGGTTGTTACGGCATTGTCGGTGTCTTTTGAAAGGTAGGGTGTTGTCAGGCTGTTCTGAGTGGTAGGGTGTTGTCAGGGTGTTCTGAGTGGTTGGTAGGGCATTGTCAGGGTCTTTTGAATGGTAGGGTGTTGTCAGGCTGTTCTGAGTGGTAGTGTGTTGTCAGGGCGTTCTGAGTGGTTGTTAGGGCATTGTCAGGGTCTTTTGAATCGTAGGGTGTTGTAAGGGTGTTCTGAGTGGTAGGGTGTTGTCAGGATGTTCTGACAACACCCTATCAGTGGTAGGGTGTTGTCAGGGTGTTCTGGTTGTTACAGCATTGTAAGGGTGTTTTGAGTGGTACGGTGTTGTCAGGGTGTTCTGAGTGGTTGTTAGGGCATTGTCAGGATCTTTTGATTGGTAGGGTGTTGTCAGGGTGTTCTGAGTGGTAGCGTGTTGTCAGGATGTTCTGACTTGTAGAGTGTTGTCAGGCTGTTCTGAGTGGTAGGGTGTTGTCAGGGTGTTCTTAGTGGTAGGGTGCTGTCAGGGAGTTCTGAGTGGTAGGTTGTTGTCATGGTGTTCAGAGTGGTTGTAAGGGCATTGTCAGGGTCTTTTGAATGGTAGGGTGTTGTCAGGGTGTTCTGAGTGGTAGGGTCTTGTTAGGGTGTTCTGACTTGTAGAGTGTTATCAGGGTGTTCTGGGTGGTAGGGCATAATCAGGGTGTTGTGAGTGGTTGTTAGGGCATTGTCAGGGTCTTTTGAATGATAGGGTGTTGTCAGGGTGTTCTGAGTGGTTGTTAGGGCATTGTCAGGGTGTTTTGACTTGTAAAGTGTTGTCAGGCTGTACTGAGTGGTAGGGTGTTGTCAGGGTGTTCTGAGTGGTAGGGTATTGTCAGGCTGTTCTGAGTGGTAGGGTGTTGCCAGGGTGTTCTGAGTGGTAGGTTGTTGTCAGAGTGTTCTGAGTGGTTGTTAGGGCATTGTCAGAGTCTTTTGAATGGTACGGTGTTGTCAGGGTGTTCTGAGTGGTTGTTAGGGCATTGTCAATGTGTTCTGGTTGCTAGGGTGTTGTCAGAGGGTTCTGAGTGGTTTGTTAGGACATTGTCAGGGTGTTCTGGTTGCTAGGGTGTTGTCAGAGTGTTGTGGTTGTTAGGGCATTGTCAGGGTGTTCTGATGGTTAGGGTATTGTCAGGCTGTTCTGAGTGGTAGGTTGTTGTCAGGGTGTACTGAGTGGTTGTTAGGGCATTGTCAGGGTGTTCTGGTTGCTAGGGTGTTGTCAGGGTGTTCTGGTTGTTAGGGCATTGTCAGGGTGTTCTGGTTGTTACAGCATTGTCAGGGTGTTTTGAGTGGTAGGGTGTTGTCAGGTTGTTCTGAGTGGTAGGGTGTTGTCTAGGTTTTCTGAGTGGTTGTTAGGGCATTGTCAGGGTCTTTTGAATCGTAGGGTGTTGTCAGGGTGTTCTGAGTGGTTGTTAGGGCATTGTCAGGGTGTTCTGACTTGTAAAGTGCTGTCAGGGTCTTTTGAATGGTAGGGTGTTGTCAGGCTGTTCTGAGTGGCAGGGTGTTGTCAGCGCGTTCTGACTTTTAAAGTGTTGTCAGGTTGTTCTGAGCGGTAGGGTGTTGTCAGGGCATTCTGAGTGGTTGTTAGTGCATTGTCAGGGTCTTTTGAATCGTAGGGTGTTGTATGGGTGTTCTGAGTGGTAGGGTGTTGTCAGGGTGTTCTGACTTGTAAAGTGTTGTCAGGGTCTTTTGAATGGTAGGGTGTTGTCAGGCTGTTCTGAGTGGCAGGGTGTTGTCAGCGCGTTCTGAGTGGCTGTTAGTGCATTGTCAGGGCCTTTTGAATCGTAGGGTGTTGTCAGGTTGTTCTGAGCGGTATGGTGTTGTCAGGGCGTTCTGAGTGGTTGTTAGGGCATTGTCGGGGTCTTTTGAATGGTAGGGTGATGTCAGGGTGTTCTGAGTGGTAGGGTGTTGTCAGGGTGTTCTGAGCGATAGGTTGTTGTCAGGGTGTTCTGACTTGTAAAGTGTTGTCAGGCGGTTCTCAGTGGTAGGGTGTTGTCAGGGTGTTCTGAGTGGTTGGTAGGGCATTGTCAGGGTCTTTTGAATGGTAGGGTGTTGTCAGGCTGTTTTGAGTGGTAGAGTGTTGTCAGGGCTTTCTGGGTGGTTGTTAGGGTATTGTCAGGGTATTTTGAATCGTAGGGTGTTTCAAGGGTGTTCTGAGTGGTAGGGTGTTGTCAGGGTGTTCTGAGTGGTTGGTAGGGCATTGTCAGGGTCTTTTGAATGGTAGGGTGTTGTCAGGGTGTTCTGAGTGGTAGCGTGTTGTCAGGCTGTTCTGAGTGGTAGGGTGTTGTCAGGATGTTCTGACAACACCCTACCAGTGGTAGGGCATTGTCAGGGTCTTTTGAATGATAGGGTGTTGTCAGGATGTTCTGAGTGGTTGTTAGGGCATTGTCAGGGTGTTTTGACTTGTAAAGTGTTGTCAGGCTGTACTGAGTGGTAGGGTGTTGTCAGGGTGTTCTGAGTGGTAGGGTATTGTCAGGCTGTTCTGAGTGGTAGGGTGTTGTCAGGGTGTTCTGAGTGGTAGGTTGTTGTCAGAGTGTTCTGAGTGGTTGTTAGGGCATTGTCAGAGTCTTTTGAATGGTAGGGTGTTGTCAGGGTGTTCTGAGTGGTTGCTAGGGCATTGTCAATGTGTTCTGGTTGCTAGGGTGTTGTCGGGGGGTTCTGAGTGGTTTGTTAGGACATTGTCAGGGTGTTCTGGTTGCTAGGGTGTTGTCAGAGTGTTGTGGTTGTTAGGGCATTGTCATGGTGTTCTGATGGTTAGGGTGTTGTCAGGCTGTTCTGAGTGGTAGGTTGTTGTCAGGGTGTACTGAGTGGTTGTTAGGGCATTGTCAGGGTGTTCTGGTTGTTAGGGCATTGTCAGGCTGTTCTGGTTGTTACAGCATTGTCAGGGTGTTTTGAGTGGTAGGTTGTTGTCAGGGTGTACTGAGTGGTTGTTAGGGCATTGTCAGGGTGTTCTGGTTGCTAGGGTGTTGTCAGGGTGTTCTGGTTGTTAGGGCATTGTCAGGGTGTTCTGGTTGTTACAGCATTGTCAGGGTGTTTTGAGTGGTAGGGTGTTGTCAGGGTTTTCTGAGTGGTTGTTAGGGCATTGTAAGGTTATTTTGAATGGTAGGGTCTTGTCAGGGTGTTCTGAGTGATTGTTTGGGGCATTGTCAGGGTGTTGTGTCTGGTAGGGTGTTGTCAGGCTGTTCTGAGTGGTTGTTAAGGCACTGTCAGGGTGTTCTGAGTGGTAGGGTGTTGTCAGGGTGTTCTGAGTGGTAGGGTCTTGTCAGGGTGTTCTGACTTGTAGAGTGTTATCAGGGTGTTCTGAGTGGTAGGGCATAATCAGGGGGTTGTGAGTGGTTGTTAGGGCATTGTCAGGGTGTTTTGACTTGTAAAGTGTTGTCAGGCTTTACTGAGTGATAGGGTGTTGTCAGGGTGTTCTGAGTGGTAGGGTATTGTCAGGCTGTTCTGAGTGGTAGGGTGTTGTCAGGGTGTTCTGAGTGGTAGGTTGTTGTCAGAGTGTTCTGAGTGGTTGTTAGGGCATTGTCAGAGTCTTTTGAATGGTAGGGTGTTGTCAGGGTGTTCTGAGTGGTTGCTAGGGCATTGTCAGGGTGTTCTGGTTGCTAGGGTGTTGTCAGAGTGTTGTGGTTGTTAGGGCATTGTCATGGTGTTCTGATGGTTAGGGTGTTGTCAGGCTGTTCTAAGTGGTAGGTTGTTGTCAGGGTGTACAGAGTGGTTGTTAGGGCATTGTCAGGGTGTTCTGGTTGCTGGGTGTTGTCAGGGTGTTCTGGTTGTTAGGGCATTGTCAGGGTGTTCTGGTTGTTACAGCATTGTCAGGGTGTTTTGAGTGGTAGGGTGTTGTCAGGGTTTTCTGAGTGGTTGTTAGGGCATTGTAAGGTTATTTTGAATGGTAGGGTCTTGTCAGGGTGTTCTGAGTGATTGTTTGGGGCATTGTCAGGGTGTTGTGTCTGGTAGGGTGTTGTCAGGGTGTTCTGAGTGGTTGTTATGACATTGGCAGTGTGTTCTGAGTGGTTGTTAAAGCACTGTAAGGGTGTTCTGAGTGGTAGGGTGTTGTCAGGGTGTTCTGAGTGATTGTTATGACATTGGTAGTGTGTTCTGAGTGGTTGCTAAGGCACTGTCAGGGTGTTCTGAGTGGTAGGGTGTTTCAGGGTATTCTGAGTGGTTGTTATGGTATTGGCAGTGTGAGTGTTTGTTAAGGCACTGTCAGGGTGCTCTAGATGGTACGGCGTTGTCAGAGTGTTCTGGTTGTTATGGCGTTTTCAGGGTGTTCTGAGTGGTAGGGTGTTGTCAAGGTGTTCTGAGTAATCGGAAGTGGTGGGGAAAATAATTTAGAATCTCTTGATTCGATTCAAATTGACTCACAAATCTGAATCTAATTTCTATTTACCCTCATATATAGGATAGGCCATTATAGACTTTGTCTAAGGTCTGACTCTGAATTGCAGTGAAATCCCTCCTGATTCTCCAGGATTGTGTTCCACTGCAGGACAGTGATCTGTTGATCCAAATGAGAGACCTTACCGTTACGATCGTGAAATCTCCCTATATAGAGACCAGCAGCAGAGAAAACACATCTAGAACACTCAAAATATAGCATGAATCAACATCTTAACCAGACTGAGGTTCTGTTCCAAACCCTAGTGAGCTCCCTACATGTGTAATCATCATTCTATCAGACATAAATAGTGTATAAACTAGTTTTAAATTATTATTAAAATTAAAATCAACATTTCTCCCCTATTTTCCACTGCAGTTACAGTGCATTATAGGATTACCTTGTTATGTCAAGGAATGTGTAATATTTCCTTTCAATTTACACCACAATCAGAAACATGCCTATGATGCCTAAAGATGCTTCCTATTTAGACTGCACACTACTTTTTTTAAAAGAACCGCATTGTTAAGATAAAAAGGTACATTGTGTACTTATAACGACTAGAAAGAACACTTTGGCAACCACACTGCATTGTGAGGGTGAGTTGCACATCTTCACAAATCTAGTTTGTTAGATTAAAGCCACAAAGTAAACTCACAAATTGAGTTCAGCGCTTTCGAGGCTGTGAAAGCGATGGTGTAAAACTCACAGACTCTATTAATACACCAAACAGCTGCCCAGCAGTGCAACATGTCCCAGAAGCACAGGGTCTGACACTTGTGACGCCTCTTTAGTGCCCTTGAAAGTGGACATGGCTGAGTGGTTCACCACAGAGTCTTCAACACAGCCAGACTGACCACAAAACAATAACAGCAGCACATCAATAAGTCCTTTGTTAGAATAAGTACTGTGGATTGCACCATAGCACATTAACATTGCGATACCATGATACTGATTGATTACCATATTCATATACAGTGATATTTAAATGATGTCCAAAAACCCAGGGTAAGATTTTCTGGAATCTCCAACCAAAGAAACAAAAGCAGATTAATATTAAAATAATGCAATCTCTATCTCTCTGTATAGACTCTAAGCATTTTATATTAGCAGGCTCATTTTTAATGTACAATGTAAAAACGATGAATAGCTTTCAGTTTTCAGCAGTAATTAACAAATTAATTAATAACGTTATAAAATCGATTCACTTTTAAGACATTTTAAAATTATTCCTGAACTCATATACCTTAATATTTAAAAGGTCCTGGCAATTGCTGGACATCATCTAAGCATCTAATATTAATGTAAAACCTGTTCTGTATCAAATAGTACATTCAACACGTTATTAAATCATTAGTAGTTTTTCATTGACACTGATTTCACAGTTACTACGTTTATGAAGCAACACGACGAAAGACTCAAACATAGACAGAAATCCACACAATAAAATAGAAATTATGAAAGCGGTGAAGTTTCGTACCGTTGCGTGTGTGTCTGGTCCTCGTGAACGAGCGTCTGAAGATCTGCGGCTCACAGGCGGCTCTCAGGCGGCTTCAGGCGCGCGTCCCCGCCCCTCGGACACGCGGAGCAATCATCTTTCCTAATTACATTACATATGTACAGAATTATCAATATCAGCTATTACATGTATTACAGTTCAGTAAATTTGAGTTTGAAACAAATTAAAGGAGTATTTAAGTGTGCTTGCAGCAGCGCTTGATGTTAGTACAATAGCGCCACCTAATGTCAGAATGCGGTAAGAATATTCAAAACTTTCTATATAATTATTTATAATAGGCGAAAATCAGGGAAAATCACATTTTTTTCTTTCATGGACCTGTCAATTTAGATATTGCCTCTTCATTTAGTCTTTTTTTTTCAGACTAAATACACCTTCAAGTGTTTATTTTATAAAATTGTATCTATTTTTGTCTGTATATTTATATTATAATACATGTATTTTGTCTGTTTTCTCAAAATTAGTTTTTCTCCTGCAGTAAGCCATTAAATTATCTATATTATGAATGTTTTGTTCATATAGGCTATAACTTGTTTCTAAAAAAAATAATTCTAATATGTCAACAAAATTAAACAAGAACTTAGATCCCGGCTTGGTTCTGTTTCTTGGTTCTGGATAAAACAGAATAAAAATAAAAACAAGTCCCGAAGCTTCAATACAAACCAAATGATTCGCCAACAATAGACTTCGGAGTCACAAGATGATTCACAAGACGCGATCCGAACAGATCGCTTCAAAACAGTGAATCATTAAGCCGATTCTGAGTTCAGAAAAGCTCTGTTTCACCATCACTATGTGTTTTTTAAATTCATTAAAAGCAATGTCGAAATAAAAAAATTAATGGCTCTTTTAAATTCTTCGTTATTTGAGTTTGAATCAAACGTAAATGACTCTAAACGACTCCTTTAGTCATGCGTGCACGCGACACTCGCTAGTTTTACGACATTAACTGAAATAAGCGAATTAAAATGTCTATATTAACATTTCAAACCAAATCTAGGAACCTATTCAGATATCACACGCTGTGTAAAGCCACCCAAGTGTTAGTTTAGCTGTATTCTTCTATCTGTGGATTTCCTCCAGCAGTAAACATCCTCAATATCTCTTAGGGACTCGAGTTTATTTGGAAAATCTTTATTGGTTTGTGACTTCAGAGTGTTTGTGGTTTGATTATTCAGATCAAAGCTGCTTTATGAGACGATTTCACATTTATTCACACGGATAGAGATATTAACACCATAAACAGCTAATGAAGAACTTCTGCTGATTCACTTTCAGATGTTTGTTCATGTACAGTATGAATGAAGGGTTAACAGCATTGATGCAAACACTTAATTAAACTCTTTATAAAATATAACACATGCACAAACAATAAATGGAGCTGGTTTTATAATAAATCGATGTTATACACTGAAAGTCGTGGTTGGGGTTCAGTGCATTGTGTAAAAGCCGAGTCTTTCAGTTGTTGGTTTAATATGGTTTTAATGTTATTTCCTTTCAGAGACCCTCAAAGCTTCATGCTGGCATCATATTGGGCATCTGTCCTGGTCATGTGACGTGTGTTGTTAACCATATGAGAACACACACACACACACACACACACACTTTTTTTCCGCTCTTTGGTGTTTCAGATGATTGTAATTGAGATAAAAACAGGCTGATTAAGAAAAAGGCAATTTGTTTGCAACCTAAAATGAACCTACAACAGTTTATAAGTCTTTTGATGTGTGACTGTTTTATTAAAGTAGAGTTAAACTAAAACCATAAAAACATGTTTGTTACTTGAAATCGAATTTGGAATGAATATTGAAATGGAAACTTTAAATAAAATAAATGTTATATAGCCTACATAAACGTATTGTAATGGAGCATTTTCTTTTCTACATTGTCATGTAGTTTAACATATTTAAAATAATAATAATAATTGCAATAATATTGTTTAGAATTGTATTAAAACACACACACACAATCAAGATCAAATCTTTGAAGCTAGCATTAATAAAGCAGATTTCAAACTAATCAATTATCTCTAGTAGATCCTCTCTGTTATGTGTGTGTGTGTGTGTGTGTGTGTGTGTGTGTGTGCTGATGCCCCCTGCAGGTCAGAGTTTATGAGGTCAGGTCTGTAATTGCTCTCAGTGGTTTGGCTGTGGGCACTGAGTGACCTTTGACCTGTCTCTATAGTCCAGTCTCTAGTATCACGGCGGGTCTCAGCGTTTGATTTAGAACTGGGTTAATAATAATCTGACTATAACTTTTACACTGATGTGAATGGAGCAGTGTTTAGAGAGCACCAGTAATGTGGCAGTAAGATAATAGTATTTGAAAGATAATGCTCACAGATGCTGCATGTATTGGATCAAAAATACAGTAAAAATCTGAAATATTATTAGTATTTAAAGCAGCAGTTTTCTGTGTGAATCTGTGTTAAAGTGTAATTTATTTCTGTGATGCTCCGCTGTATTTCCAGCATCATTCCTCCAGTCTTCAGTGTCACATGATCTTCAGAAATCAGAATAATAGGAAACATTTCTGATTGTTATCAGTGTTGAATAATAAACAATTAGTTTCATTAAAGACATTTCTGATGGTACAAAATATTTCTATTTCAAATAAATGCTGTTGTTTTGTGAATCCTGAAAAATAAAATGCATCAGTTTCCACAAAACTATTGTGCAACTGTGTTCAACACTGATAATAATCAGAAATGTTTCTTGAGCAGTAAATCATCATATTTTCATGATTTCTGAAGATCATGTGACACTGAAGACTGGAGGAATGATGCTGAACATACAGCGGAGCATCACAGAAATAAATTATATTTTAACACAGATTCACACAGAAAACAGATGTTTACATTAGAATAATATTTCAGATTTCTTACAGTATGTATTGATCAAATAAATGCAGCCTCTATGAGCAGAAAATACTTATTTCAAAAACATGAATAGATTCCAAACTTTTGACTGGTAACAATGAAGACATCATGTGTGCGTGTCCAAAAAAAAAAAAAAAGAAGAAAAAAAAAAGAAGTGTTTATTCTGTTTTCTTCATAAGATGATTAGATAAGGTCCTGATGAAAATGCCTGTGTGTCTTAAAATTGATAGGAAGGAAGGCCATGTCCCACAGATAAGAGAGAGAGAGAGAGAGAGAGAGAGAGAGAGAGAGAGAGAGAGAGACAGAGAGACAGAGAGAGAGAGAGAGAGAGAGAGAGAGGGGAGGGTGTTTAAAGATAACTCTCTCAGATCTGTTCTTCTGGATTGCGTCTGTAGATTCAGGACACACAGCGCTTCAGTCCGTGAGGAGAGAAAGACAGACAGAAGAGTGTATCAGCGTCATTCTGAAGGTCAGTGTGTGTTTCTGCGCGTCACTGCACGTCTGCCTCTTCACTTACTGACTACTAATCTTGCTTTTCTACTATTTTACACATGCTTTTAGTGCTCCGAGGTTTCTCAGGAAACTTTTGAGCGTTTAACTTCGTCTCACATGTAAGTAATAAAGTAAAGAGTACATAGAGAAATTAAAAGAGCTATAAAATACATTTGGATAGCAGTTCAGATTATTTATGAAATGTGAGTTTTGAGCGTATATAGAGACACTGAGATCTTTATTCTGATAACCATAACTAAAACCATTAAAAAAAAAAAAAAAACTATGAAAAAATTAAAGCTGAATAAAAATATTTCAGCTAATTGCTTACGGAACATTTCTCATTTTTATTTGAAGTACTAAAACAACTAAAACTAAAACATGTACAAATTTACAGGCATTTTTTTTTTTAAATGACAAAATGACTAAACTTTAGCTAAATGTTTTAATAAAACTCAATTTATACATTTTAAATATTTAAAAATGACAAAAGCATGCAGAAAAATTACTAAACTTTAGCTAAAACTTAAATAAAACTCTATATACAAATGTTAATTCATTCAAAATGACAAAAACATGCAACTAAATAAATAAAGTTTAGCTAAAATTTCAATAAAGCTCTATTTATACATTTTAAATATTTAAAAATGACAAAAGCATGCAGCAAAATTACTAAACTTTAAAAAAATTTTTTTTTATAAAACTCTATATATACATTTTAAATGTGTAAAAAAAAACATGCAACTAAATGACATGCAACAAAAAAAAAAATTTCATAAAAAAAAAAAAAAATATATATATATATATATATATATGTCAGAGGAAAAGCCCAGGATCTCGTGTTAAAGCCAATGCTGCTGCTGGAGTTCAAAGTGAATCAGTTCGTTTGATGTGATTCGGCTGAACTGATGTGAACAGTGTGTTTGTGGCTTTCCTCTAAGTTTCCAGAGAAGCGTGTTGCATTCGAGACTCAATCACTGACATGTGTGAGCAACTGTGATATTCTGTGCATCGTCTGAGAGAGTTTCATTAAACTGATCAAATGTAAAGCAATGTAAGGCTATGGAGCAAGTGCACCAAAAACCTAAATGTGTGTTTGCATTTTAAAATACATAAAAAAATGACGTTTGTATAAAAACATTCCATTTTTGAATTTTGCAACCAAATACGGGAATGTTACTTTTGAACGTTCTCCAACTGTTCTAAAACGAGTAGTAACACTTAAAAAAAAAAAAAAATGATAGAAGAACATCCAACTTGACATTCCAAGAAAATTAAAATCGTTATTAGAACTTTATTTAAAAGTTTTCAGGGTGAAAAAAAAACGTTGCATGAATTTTGTAAATGTTTTTTCTGCTGACGTTTAAAGAACATTATTAAAAACCCAGTTAACAAAAGTATGCTCTGAGAACATTTTAGTAATGTTTCCATTAATTTATAAAACTGTTTCTGAATGTTCCTCTAATGTTCACAAAACTAATAAAAAAATAAAAATAAGTTCAGAGAGCATTAAAAAATATTTTTTCTATAATTTAATGGGAATGTTAGCAAATCATACTTAAAACATATTTTTGTTAGCAGGGAATCTGTTCTTTATTAACAATGTCTTCAAAAAGTTAGCACAAAAGCGTTATTTATACATTATTTATTTCTACGTATTCTACGTTTTTGTTTTTTTTAATAATACTAGTTGTTTCAAAAAATATTCAGAGAACATTCAAAAGTAACATTCTCTTAATTTTCGCAATATTACACAAGTTTCCTTAATGCTTGACATTAAAAAAACTGGAATAACGTTTTCATAACTTAAAGGGAACGTTAACGAAACCTTTTTCGTTTTAAGATCTTTCAAATGCAATGCACATTATATACGCAGCCAAATCTTCCTTTTTTATAACTGTTTGACAGAATGCATTTTTTCTCTACGCAAACATCTATTGCATTTATTTATTTATTTTTCGCATATCAAACAATAGTTGTCATGTTTTTTCTTCCTTAGTATTTTTGTCTTGTTTTGTAGTATAAATATCTACAAAATCTGGTACGTAAGTAAAAAGACTTAAAATATTATCTCTCGTTTTCTGAAAATATCCACACTTTGTTGGTTTTTGCTTAACGAAGTTAAACATTGACGTCCATTGGAACTCTAAATGTGATTTTGACTGAACGCATCACAGATGCCGCCCATAAAGTCACATTGTGTCGAAACCAGAACAGTTTCTCTTTGTTTGTATCGTGTAGAGACACTAGGAGCCTTTGATCCACGATGTGGCCCCCTAAAGTCCTGCTAATGGCCGTCGTATCCTGTGTGCTGATTGGTGGAGGAAACTGTCAATCAAACTCATCCGATGGCTTCCAGCTCTCCGCTGACCCCAGCTCAGGTCACCGGTCCCTGAACCGCCTGACCTCTGACCCCAGAGCTGTTGGGACGGTTGGTGTCCGGCCGCTGTCGCTGCCCCCGGCGTGTCTGAGGAGGACCTACATCGAGGGCTTGTTTAAATATGTCAACACCATCCTGTCCTGCCTCATCTTCGTGGTGGGGATGGTGGGGAACGCCACGCTTCTGAGGATCATCTACCTCAACAAGACCATGAGGAACGGCCCAAACGCTCTGATCGCCAGCCTGGCGCTCGGAGACCTCATCTACATCGCCATCGACATCCCCATCAACGTCTATAAGGTAACCCACCAATCAGATCACTGCAGCACCACTGTGGGTTTATTAGCATTAATTGGAAACAAATTGGCTTTTGGTTTCATCCTCAAAAAATGAGTTTCCAATCATGTGAGTAATGGGGTTTGGGTTTTATTGAACCGTCTCTTCTGCTCACAAAACTGCATTCATTGGATCCAAGGTACAACAAAAACTGTACAGTTCTGAAATATCTGTACTATTTAAAATAACTGAATATATTGTAAAGCACAGGTGTCAGGAACCAATCAGATCACTCGATTTGTGCATTTATTATAATATGCACTCAGACTTGCTTTTTGGTTTCGTCCTCAAATCAAATCATGTAAATAATAGGGTTTTAGGTTTGTGTTTTAATTAGTCTAGAGTTAGATTAGTTAGTCTATGGTCTAATTAGCTTCATAGGTTTAGGATTCAAATACCTGGATCAGTGTTATTTAATATTAGCTTCAGTGTTAGAATACATTAGTATATATTATTATTGTTTATATTATCATTTTAAAATTGGCTTTTAATTGTAATTAATTTTTAGTTAAAACAATTTATATTTATAATAATAATAATAATAAGCGTTTTTACCAGGCTTCTATTTAGGTTTCTTTATATTTCAGTTGTTTTTTTATTTCTGATTTTATTTTGGTATAAATGAATGTAATTAAATAAAGTAAATACAGTCTAATTTATTTTTGTATAATTATATAAAATATTTATTATTATTATAATTATGATTATTATTATATTATCATATACATTTACTGTATTATATAATGTAATGAATAGAATATATTGTACTATTTTATTTTATTTATTCATTTTTTATTTATAAAGCTCAATAAAACAACAATGGTATTTATATAGTCTTATTTAAATGTCTTATAATTATCTAAAATATATAAATACAAAATAAACAGAATGTATAAAAAATATTATATTTGTTTACATTTATTAAAAATAATAGATTATTTAAAAATATATATATTTTTCAGCTTTATTTCAGGTAATCGTGCAGCAGTGTGTCAGACAGACTTATTTCTGGACAGTTATCAGTCTAACACTCATCACACATTCAAACACACACACACACACACACACACACACACACACACACACACACACACACACACACAACCCACTTCAAAACACACACGCACGCACGCACACACACACGCACATACAGTTATGAAGATAAAAGCACTTCATTCGTTATTCTTTAAATATATCACACAGGTTGTGAAGATATGCTTTAACAGTCTGTGTGTGTGTGTGTGTGTGTGTGTGTGTGTGTGTCTAGCTGCTGGCGATGCGGTGGCCCTTCGATGACAGTGTGTTGGGTCTGTTCCTGTGCAAACTCATGCCATTTCTACAGAAAGCGTCAGTCGGAATAACGGTTCTCAATCTGTGTGCGCTCAGTGTGGACAGGTAACACACACACACACAAACACACACACACACTGACATGCACACTCACACACACACACAGAGAGACAAACACACACAAGAAAATTAAATAAATTTAATATCGTCACGTAAAAACATATGTTTTACTAACACCCACATTAACTTATGAAAAGATTATTTCTGAATTTTCCATGAAAAATTTTCTGTTCTGAAACTTTATATTATCTTAGTAATACAAACATTAGGGATACATTCCATTTTATTATTTTGCAAACAATGTGTGACCCTGGAGCACAAATGATTTATGGCATAAAAGAAAAATCAATAATTTTGATCCTTACAATGTATTTTTGTCTATTGCTACAAATACACCCCAGAGACTCAAGACTGCTTTTTTGCTCCTTTAGATGTTCTCTGAACGTTCTGAAACAAGTAACATTTAGAAAACATTACATAAACATCATTTTTCAAATAAAACTGTTTGAGACACATAAATGTTCCTAGAACGTTCTGAGAACTTTTCATCTGTCTATATTAAGGTTATAGAAATGTTTGTGGGAACGTTGTTTTGAAAGAAGTTGAAATATCCAGGTTTCTTCTCGTGATTAGAATGTGATGTAAAAGTTAAAAGAATCTTTCTTTCAACATTCCAATAACTTTAGTCACACTCGAAATGTAACATTTACATTTAGTGTAACGTTTGCTTGTCACATTTAGAACTTTTCAAAAGATACAAGTAACACCACGAGGACGTTCAGAGTTCTACCAATGTTTCCTCTCAACATTATGAGAACGTCGTTTTTTCAACTAAGCCGCACTAATTCATCAAATCAATAAACACACATCTACACACCTGTGTGCTTTCTTCTGTTCTGTGTAATACTGTATTCACAAATGTATTGCAATCACGGATCAAAAAAATAACATGCACCAAACCAAAATTGAAAAACACAAGTAAAATTAAATTGCACAAAATGAAAGCCAAGATTTCCGAATAGCAAACAATGGTAACGTATCAAAAAAATACGTCAAAATAAAAAATTTAATTAATAATAATAATAAGCATGAATCAAAACTTCAAACACATTTTTAAATCAAATTGCACAAAATGCTATATTAATGTCTTGTTATGGTTACAGCAGTGCTTCGTTTTGTGCTTTGTGTGTGCAATTCCTGAATAGAAAAAGTTTTGAAAATGTGTGTAAGCAGCTGAAAACACTGTAATAGTTATAAGAACGTTCAAGAATGATTTTATCTAACACTTACATTGAATTTAAAATACATAAAAAAATGACGTTCCTGAAAGTTGTGAGAGTGTTAGCCGGAGACTCCCAAGGTTTTGCAAGAAACAAGTATCTGACAACATAAGCCTTTGGAGTGTGTGTGGGTCTCTAAGAGCAGATGTCTGTGTGTGTGTGTGTGTGCGTGCGTGTGTGTGTGTGTGTGCGTGCAGGTACCGTGCGGTGGCGTCCTGGAGTCGTGTTCAGGGTGTGGGGATCCCTGTGTCCACGGCTGTGGAGATCCTGTGTATCTGGCTGCTGGCTCTAGTTCTGGCCGTTCCTGAGGCCATCGGCTTCAAAATGGTCAGTTTCGACTACAACAACGTCACCATCCGCACCTGCATGCTGAAACCAGAGACGCCCTTCATGACCGTAAGAACACACACAGCCGTGTTCCCTCATATCTGATACTACACACTCAGATCGCTTACGTGTACAAGATCTATACAATATATTAGAAGTAAAAAAGTATTATATTAGAAAATAGATCATTCAGATGATATACAGTATATTTCAAATGCGTATATGTCTATATCTATATATAATTTTATGTTACATAAGATTCTATATGTTGACTGAAGATGTGTGTGTGTGTGCAGTTCTACAGGGACGTGAAGGTCTGGTGGTTGTTTGGCTTTTATTTCTGCGTGCCGCTGGTGTGTACAGCCGTCTTCTACACACTCATGACCTGTGAGATGCTGAGCAACAGGAAGGGAAGCCTGAAGTTTTCTCTGAGCGAACACCTGAAGCAGGTGAAGAACCGAACACTCAGTGCTGAACGACCCAGCTGAGACCATCGTTATAATGAGTGTGTGTGTGTGTGTGTGTGTGAGCAGAGGCGTGAGGTGGCGAAGGCCGTGTTTTCTCTGGTGCTGATCTTCGCTCTCTGCTGGTTTCCGCTGCATCTCAGTCGCATCCTGAAGAAGATGGTGTATTTTCAGAACGATGTCGGCCGCTGCGACCTGCTGAAGTAATACACTCACACACACACACACACACACAGACAAACACACACACACAAACATTCATACGAACACAAACACACATAAACAAAAACACTCACAAACACACACACATACACACACATATATACATAAACCAAAACACTCACAAAAAAAAACACACACACACACACACACACATATACATACGAACACACACACACACACACATATACATACGAACACACACACACACACAAACACACACACACACACTTATTTTAATTACATTTTAATAAAATAAGTTTACATTTTTCAATTCTATTTAAAGTAAAAAAAAAAAAGTCATGATTTTATTTTTAATTAATTATAATAACCCTGACACACACAAAGCAACAGCGTGTTTTATACTAATGCATCAATGAAATAAGAAGAAACATGTTCCTGTCGCCGATTCTGGAGAAATGCAATTCTTTAATCTGTTTAGTAATCTTGATTTTCACCGGCTTGTGTTGTTTTGTGTCGCAGTTTCTTGCTGGTGTTTGATTACCTGAGTATAAACCTGGCCACCATCAACTCCTGCATCAATCCCATAATCCTCTACTTCGTCAGCAAGAAGTTCAAGAACTGCTTCAGGGTACAGAGCGCTGTAATGAGTGTGCTAAGAGAGCGCCGTGATGCTGTGATGGTCTAATCTCTGCTGTCTCTCTGTCTCTGTCAGTCGTGTTTGTGTTGCTGGTGTTATCCGGCCGGCTCCATCTTGAGCAGCGTTGTGCCTCTGAACGGGACCAGCTTCCAGTACAAGAGCCCTGATCAGAACGGCTTATCGGACCGGACAGCACTGCGCAAGGACAGCTACAACTGACCTCAACCACACACATGTTGTTTCAACCCTGACTACAGAGAAAGCAATATATAATGTTTATATTATTATATCTACTGCACTGGATAACTGTGTGCATACTATTATGACAAAGAAAATGCATCTTTTTTGGTGTATGCATCATATTTTGTAAACTCAAACATGCGTTTTTAATGTGATGTCAAATGTTTTACAGCTAATAGGGAACGTTTTGAAAAGGTTCTCTCAAAGTTATAAACAAACGTTCGTCCTGTAACGCTTATAGAACGTTCATTCAACGTTATCTGGTCTTTAATAACGTCCTCAGAATTTCACGCAAAAACATTACTTAGGCTATACATAATTCACGGAATGTGTTTTCTTAAATGTTTGAATTAAAATTGTTCGTCTAATAATGTTCTCAAAACATTAGCGTAAAAAAGTTTTTTTTTCTGAAACGTTTTAGTTGAGAATTCAACTTATTTTGAAATGTTAGACAAACTTATAACGTTCTCAAAATGTTAGCACAGAAAAAAATCGTTAGTTGAACAGTTTTTTTCGGAAACGTTTTAGTTGGACATTCCTATAAAGTTTTTTTTTTCTTTTACATGTTAAACTAGTAATATTAAAAAAATTTAGCACAGAAACATTTTTTTCGGAAACGTTTGAGTTGGATGTTGATATAACATTTTTTTTTTTATGTTACAAAAACTATAATATTCTAAAAATTTTGTACAGAAACGTTATTCATACATTGTTCATGGAATGTTTTTATGAGGCGTTTAATTGGACATTCATCTGAAAATCTTAAAAATGTTAAATATAGTAATAATGTTCTCAAAACGTTAGCAGAAAAAAAATTGTACATTATTTTAGTCGGACATTCAGCTAACGTTTTTTATTGTTAGACTAACAATATTCTCAAAAACATTAGCACAATTTTTTTTCTTAAATGTCTTCATTAAGCATTCAAAGTTTTGAAATATTAGACAAACTAATAACATTCTCAAAATGTTATCACAAAAAAAAGTTATTTTAAAATTGTTCATTGAACATTTTTTCACAAACGTTTTAGTTGGACGTTCCTAAGAAGTTTTTTTTTTTAAATGTTACAGAAACTATAATATTCTCAAAATTTAGCACATAAATATTTTTTTTTTCGGAAACATTTTAGTCGGATGTTCGTATAACCTTTTTTTATGTTACACAATCGATAACATTCTCAAAATTTGGTACAAAAACATTATTCATACATTGTTAATGGAATGTTTTTTTAAACGTTTAATTGGACATTTATCTCAAAAAATGTTTCAATGTTAATAATGTTCTCAAAACATTAGCACAAACATTTTATTTGTATAATGTTCATGAGACTTTTTATCTGAAACGTCTTTCTGAAACTTTTTTTAAATGTTCGACAAACTAATAACATTCTCAAATTTGTTAGTTAAAAAAAACGTTATTCATAAATCGGATGTTGTAAATGTTTCATCTTTATAACTAACTATAACTATATAGGTTCGGAACAGCAAATCATTTTGCGCAACTTAAATTGATTCAGAGTTTCGAAAGCCTCAGTTTCTCATATCACTACTGTAAACAAAATATGTCAGATTTACAGCCATTTACATTGGGACATGTCATGTGCAGCCACTTTCTTTTACTGTTTACGTTCAACTTTGTTAAGAAAATAAACCGGGTTGACGTAAACGTGACGCAGGCCTTATTTACATGCCGTTTTTTTTTTCAACTTTAGCGCCAACTTGTGTTTCACTACTCGATTACTCAACCGGTTGGTCAAAGTGAAGCTGTTTATTAGAAACTGAAGAATTAAGTAACATTAAATTACATATCAAACTTTAAATGTATAAAACATTTCCATTGGGATAAATTGCTGTTTTGCTCAATTACATTTCTTCACTTTCAAATTTTATATATATTAGTCAGTAGGTCTATAAACAGCTGTGAGAAGAATTTAAAATGAAATGCCCTTTTTTTCTGAGATGTTGTAAATAAAGATTTTATGTGTGTTTATCAAAGTCAGAGTGTGTGGTCTGTTGGTTGTGAAACTTTCTGCTTCAGAGTCGGGATTATGGTTTTATTCCCACAGAATTGACTTTCCATGGTGCAAAGCGGAACATTTTTGTTTTTCCAGGAAATCATTTCTGTCAGAATTACGAGTTCTCAAAACCATTAAAAGGATAACATGAGGTTTTAATTACTCGTGAAACAACCAGTTTTATATGAATGTGTTTTGTGTTGGAAAAGTATAGAAATCAGGTTTAAAATATTATTATTATTATTAATAATAATAATAAAATGTTTTTGTTGTCATTTTGTCAGATCTAATGATTAAAACAATTAGACAAACATTCTGTGCAAATAAAGTATATATATATATATATATATATATATATATATATATACCAAATATTTTTATATTTAACATTTAAATTTAACATTTAGATTTCGATTTAATTAAACATTTAGATTTCAGATTAGATTTAGCTTATATTTTTATATAGTAGCCTATATAAAAAATAGCATAAAGCCTATTTAGGTAAATCTTCTAAAATGTGTTTATTTTTAAAGTTAAACAGAATTTGACCAACTTTTCTTACACATTTTATTTTACAAACGGCGCCCCGTGGTTTTGAAACTATAATAGAAACGTAAATAACAACAACAAATACATAATTTATGCATAACATCTAATGTTACATTCATAACGGAAGATCGCAAAAGAACAAATCTTGCGAGTGTTTAACACATGAATATTAAATACGTAATGTGACGTCCGCCCGATAGAGCTAACTGATTGGCTGAAACGCAATTTTAGTAACGGAACGCCTACAGAGCGAATCCTGTGGCTATGAATATTAATTATATTACGTTTATTCTGCTTTTTGATAAATCGCGAAAGTTCGGCTCTTGAATATTTAATTAGTCTACGTGCTCTGAGGCTCCAAGTACATTCAGAGCCTCTCCTCTTTAATATTCCTGAGCCAAGCCTTCTGAATAGTAGGGTTCGTGATTTGCTCGGTGTCGGTGAAGATGCCGGTGTGGCGGCGCGGGATCCGTCCTCTCGCCACGCTGCCGTTCGTGCTCGCGGTGGCGCTGCCGCTGTGCGCGTGGGAGATTCATTAAACATCATCGAACTCATTAAAACCTCGTTAGACCTGCATGACACATTGGTCTCCTCGGTGGGACCATAGACATATAAATACATAGACGCCTCATTGGCCGCTTTGAGCCGTTGCCGCGATACGTCAATGCGTCCGCCATGTTAGTGAGGGCAAGACTGCCTTAAAACAAATGAAAGTAAACGGGGGAGCTGCGGTTTTTACTGAATAAAAACACGATAACGTTCACATTTATCGACCAATTTAAGAGGTTTGTGATCTACGTGCAGTTAAAAAAAAACGTACCTTGGGTTGGACCTCATGTGCTTAGCACACACTAAAGTATACCCTTCCTCACAGTTATTGTCGCCTCCTCTCGCTGTATAGCCCAATTCCAACGCTTTTTTTATTTTCGTCGGTGGGAAAACTATGAAATGATAAATAAGTTTTTTTTTTTTTTTTTTATTAGAACACAAAAGAACACTATACACATCTGAATACTTTTGGTCTCCGCCATTTTTCGGCTAGCGAATGAACTCTATACACTTTCACTGGAAAATAACTTGAGATCTGGGATTCGGAGCGAGTTCGCCAAACATTTGATTCAGAGTTCGCCAAACATTTGATTCAGATCGGGACTCCGAAGCGGAAGCGCGTTTCGCGAATCATTTGATCGGGGATTCGGAGCGAGTTCTCAGAACATTTGATTCAGATCGGGACTCCGAAGCGCGTTTAGTGAATCATTTGATCGGGGATTCGGAGCGAGTTCGCAGAACATTTGATTCAGATCGGGACTCCGAAGCGCGGTTCGCGAATCATTTGAGATCAGGTCTTTCGAGCGGATTTGAAAAACATTTGATTCGATCATGTACTTGTCTAGATCAACTTTTAATAAAGAGAAAAGAGGTTTAGAGACGGATTTTTGTTAATAGCCTGTCAGTAATCCCACAGTCCATAGCATCAGTAACTGTATAATTTTGTAAGAGAAAATTAAAACAAAATACGATTAGTTTCAAATGTTGTATTTTATTTTTGTAGCAATGGTCATCTTAACCTCTGTGCAGTGTTCAGGGTATTTCAGGACCCTAAATTAAATTCTAATACTAATACTGCATCATACAAGTGTTTATTTGAGTTGAATATTTCGATGTTCATGTAAGGAAACGAATCCATAATTTGATAAGTTTACATTTATATTTATTCATTTAGCAGACGCTTTTATCCAAAGCGACTTATGAGGATAAAAACAACACAACAAAAAGAGCAACAAAAAGTTTATAAGCGAAAATAAAAAAGATGCATGCAAAATGAAGGCAGATATTGTCTGATATGTTAAGAAATAATATAAAATAAAAATGCAAAAAAAATTTGCCAAAATATTTGACTCAAAAAGTCCAGATGATTCAAGCTGTTCGTGACTGTGAGTGTAACAGCAGCAGCAGAGATTATTAACCGGAAATGAAAACATTTAAAACTCTGATTCCTCGATTTAAAAAAATAAATAAAAATGTAGCAAAACATTAGATTCAGATGATATGTAGAACTCTCTGTGATTATCAGAGTCAGACTGTGTGTGTTGTTTTGTCCGGGGCTCGTGGGACAGGCGTACTACTCTGACTGTGACATCATCATCCTGGGGAGGGACTTTGAGAGGATTCAGATCATCCCAGGAGCCAAACACGGGAACATCCAGGTGGACACACACACACACACACACACACACACACACACACACACACACACACACACACACACACGGTTCTGGCGTCCAAACAACATCAAGGTCTTTAAAAACTGTTACAGCACTTACTCAGAGTGAAACATAGCATAGCTTTTAGCCTCATGGTTGCAGTTTGAGGTTTAGGAATTAGTTTTTTTTTTTTTTTAGCTTTTATGTTTATGTCATTATATATTATGTTTTAATAATTTTAGCATTTCAACTTTTTTGTAAAAAGTTACTACTTTAATTTTAGTACTATTTTCATTTAATTTATAGTGCTTTTTACTTTACAAATCATTGCAAAGCAACTTTACATAAAATTAAGTTTCTACAATATTTAGTAGTAGCTTACACGATTTATCTATATCATTTTACTTTAGCTTTATTTCAATTACAGAAAACTGTTTTTAGTAGTTTCAGTCTTAGTTAACAACAATGACACATAGTTGGTTGCTTTGGGAATAAACGTTTAACTGTGTGTGCTTATTTTACATATTAATTTTTAAAATTAATTAGTTTCTGTCTTCTGCTGAATGCTAAAAAGATGATGCTTTAAACACCAAACGGTTGATGGTACCCATTCACTTCCATAGTATTTCTTCCTGTAGCATAGAAGTCAATGGGTGCCGTCAACTGTTCGCTCTCAAAAAAACATCTTCTTTAGTGTTCAGCAGAAAAAAAAACACTTGTTCAGGCTGAGGAAGAGTAAACGATCGCAGGATTTGATTGTTTGATTCCTCTCTCACAGACAATACAGTTATATGAGTGTTAATCTAAACTGTGTTTGAATATGTAGCACTTTGTATGTGAAGACATTTGTGAATCGACCAATCAGCTGTCACTCGATTTCAGAGCCGCTAACTAGAATAAGATCACAGCTACTTTTATTTTCAGTATAAATATGGAGTTGAACACAAGGCTTGATGAAATGATACTGTGATAAAGATAAAGCATATTTATAATCATCGAGGCTCCTGCAGATGTGTGTTTTAGGAAGATTGTCCAGGGTTTATTTTTTACTCTTTTCTTTTACCTGCCACCGTTCGACTCGGACACAAACACAAGAGATTTTAATTTGATGAAGGTCATGGTGTTCTTCTTCACCACAGAGAATGATGCTCTTCCTCTTGTTTTCCAGCTCAAATATCTGAACATCCTTAACTTGAGAAGTGTTTACTGAAATATAAAGGAGTTCATGTTTAAAACAAGAACAAATATCTGTCAGCGGCTCAGAAAAACAATAGTTTTCACCTTTGGCAGAATTTTTTTTCCCCGTTTTAAGAACCAATAAAAATCTAAAAATAAATATATTGAGTAGATAATAAAAATTCATATCTGAGGTAATTATGCATCTCCTGCAAATGTCTTGGTTTCATGATGTTCATATTTTAGCACTGGAATACAGAGTGTAATCATTTTTTCTTCTCCAGATTATTGCTGATGTGAGGAAGCAGTGAGGAATCGGCTGTATAGTGATCATGCTCTCTGCCCTTTAACCTCTCAAATCTGAATATATACGCCAATCAATCTAATTTTATATGGAGTATGAAGAGATCTGTAATATACTTGACTGTATGTAATGAGAAAATAAATTACTTAATGCAGCATCCATTATTTCTTTGCTGGGTTTAAAAGTTTTTTTTTTTTTTATGAATGATTATGTCTTCTTTTATTATAAACATGAGTGCAGTATTAGCATTGGTATCAACATTATTAGAAATGTCTGAATGAATCAGAATCAAACGATTAAGTGATTAATGCAGAGATTTTCTTCCTTAGTATTTCTGTCTTGTTTTCTGGTATAAATGAATGCTTTCAAACGATTAATGAGCTGGGTCATTCTGTCGATTCATTCAGGGCTGCTCTGGGTTTAATACAAACACAACATTAGTCTGTGGAGGTATAGTCTTGTCTCTGAGAACAGCTTTCCTCAGCTTTCCTTAAGGCTGTCCTTGTCCTGTTTGCTAATGGCTAAAAGGGAAGAAAAAAGAATACATAGAATAAGTTCACAGTTTGTTCATTGTTTGTTCATGTTCGATCATGAATTAACTAACATTAACTAAAGGACTAGTATTCTAAAGTGTTACCACTTCTTCTTTGTAAAAAAGTAACGGTAGTGAAATTAAAGAGAGAAGCTTTAGCTCCATCATTAATCTAGACAGTCAAAGGGCTCACTCTGTATATTGTACTCATAACACCATTTAGTTTATTATATAAACGGCAATATAAGTTAAAAAGTAATAAGAATTCACTTAAACTTTGAATTTTTATAAAGTCTCAGCTTTCACTGCTAACTATGTTAGCGATATCGCTAGCTATTTATTAATAGTCTGACACTGGCTGTCAACATAATGTTAAAAATGACCAAAAAACATCGAGAAAACAACAGCTGAGCCTTACCTGTGAAAGATAACACCCCGAGATCTGTTTTTATTATCGTGTGACGGTTTGTAGGTGTCCAATCTGTCGATGAGTCTGGTATGTTTTCTTTTTTCCTGATGTGAGAGCGTTATGAGAGTTGCCCGCTGCAATATGGCGGCGACGTTGACGTGCAGTCGAGCGGCCAATGAGGCGTCTAGGTGTTTATATGTCTATGGCTGGGACGTCCCAAGAGCACCACATCAGTCTTCGCCTCCCGGCTGGGGCGGTACCAGGGGCTGGGCTACACGGACACGCCCCACTCAGTCTCCGCCCCCGCTGGCTTCACCTCCTCCTTCTGGGAGAGTGACAGTGACCCGGGGCCTGCCGCAGCCAATCAGAGCACAGGAACAGAGTACTAGCAAACGATGCCGTGATGCGGTGAGATAATAAAGGCACTCAGACGTACAGTGAAGACCTGTTCACTTCTGCATAATGCTAACAGAAATATTCAAAATAATCTTCATGAAAACTTTACCTGAATTGAAGTAAAGCAGCATATTATTATTCAGCGAAGCTACTGGAACCAATGTTATTGCAGTATTTTTCTTATACTTATGGTTTCCAATAATATTTAGAATTCCTTTTCATTTTTCAATATTTTGAGTTTCCTTTAAATGTTTTTTTTATATATATTTAGAAATAGTATGTGCTTTTGTAATTTACAGTACTATTTTAATATCATTGTTTATGTTTCATTAAAATTTAAGATTTTTTTTTAATTTCCAGTTAGTAATTTTAGATCTTCCACCAATTTGAGATCAGAATGATTTAGTATGTGTTTTTTTATCACACAAATAAATGATATTTTAAAGGATATTAAAATAGAAACCATTATTTTATATATTTTATTTTGATAAGTTTGAATTATTACTGATTTTTGACTGTAGCATCACTACAAATAGCCGGGTGTCGACAGCAGGTGGCGCTGTTTCTCTATAATCCCCTGCAGAGACACTGAAATACAACCTTTTTTTTGTTTCAAACAGTTCCTTGAACAATAATAAATGAAGTACCTGAAGCTGACAATGAAGTAAATGTATAATAATTAGCACAGATGATTAATTTACCGCTGTTAACGCGCGTGTGAGGGGAGGAGACGCGCCGCGGAGCGTCAGACGCGCGTGAGGACCAAACACAGCAGAACGGTAGGAAACTTCACTCCTCTTATTATTTCTCTTTTACTATAGCGATTTATTTTTAGATACGTGATCTGAGTCTTTCATAGAGTTGTTTTAAAAACGCAGTAACTTTGAAATCAGATCTGAAAGTTCCTGTCAAGTGTTTGAAAAAACAAATTATGATTTAATAACGTGTTGAATGAATTTGGTAAGAACGGTATTCTTTGTTTTTTAATACATACAGGTTATTAATATAGGTTGAAATATAGTGTTTTTTTATAGTGTAAAGGTGATCTTATGGTGCTTAGGCTGTTAATATAATATAGAGGAAGATCAATCTTAATTGTTTTTACTATAATTTTTACTTGTATTTTTTTTTTTTTTAATTCAGATCTGGACATCGGAGCAGGAATTTTTTGTCAAACAGTTCATTTTTTCAAAACATCGTTATTATTGTGGGGATTAGTGTGTAAGTGCAACACACACATACACACACACACCGGTCAGAGTTTGGGATCAGAATTATTTTTTATGTTTTTTTTTTTTTTTTTTTAAAGGAGTTTACCCATCAAAACTGCATCTGTTTGATCAAAAATATAGGGGAAAAAAAGTTAAATATTATTATAAAGTAAAACCAAATGTTTCTATTTTAATATACATCAAAATCTATTTTATTTCTGTGATTTTCAGCATCATTACTCCAGTCTTCAGTGTCACATGATCTTCAGAAATCATTCTAATATGATGATTATCAGAGTTGTGCTGCTGAAATTGTGATATTCTTTCAGGATTCTTTGATGAATGAAAAGTTAAAAGGTCAGTAAAATTGATTCTTTCTTTCTTTCTAAAAAAAAATAGAACTCTTTTAGGATGTATTGTTTTGATTCAGATCGGCACTTCGGAGCATGTTCGCGACTCGGTTGATTCAGATCGGCACTTCGGAGTCTGTTCGCGACTCGGTTGATTCAGATCGGCACTTCGGAGCATGTTCGCGACTCGGTTGATTCAGATCGGCACTTCGGAGCCTGTTCGCGACTCGGTTGATTCAGATCGGCACTTCGGAGTCTGTTCGCGACTCGGTTGATTCAGATCGGCACTTCGGAGCATGTTCGCGACTCGGTTGATTCAGATCGGCACTTCGGAGCCTGTTCGCGACTCGGTTGATTCAGATCGGCACTTCGGAGTCTGTTCGCGACTCGGTTGATTCAGATCGGCACTTCGGAGCCTGTTCGCGACTCGGTTGATTCAGATCGGCACTTCGGAGTCTGTTCGCGACTCGGTTGATTCAGATCGGCTCATTGGAGCCTGTTGTCGACTCCGTTAATTCAGATCGGCGCTTCGGAGCATGTTCGCGACTCGGTTGATTCAGATCGGCACTTCGGAGCATGTTCGCGACTCGGTTGATTCAGATCGGCACTTCGGAGCATGTTCGCGACTCGGTTGATTCAGATCGGCACCTCGGAGGATGTTCGCGACTCGGTTGATTCAGATCGGCACTTCGGAGCCTGTTCGCGACTCCGTTGATTCAGATCGGCACCTCGGAGGATGTTCGCGACTCCGTTGATTCAGATCGGGAAGTTTTTGTCAAACAATTCATTGGTGATGAATGAATATTTGACCTGAGGGTTTTTTTTACCTGTCGATTTGATTTTTAAATGATTTCAATGATTTTTGGAAGTCAAGCCTTCTTGTACCTCAGTTGCATGTGTTGTGTTTTATGAATTGTGGATGGAGTAATCCACTGAGAAATAAAGTTGGACAGAAATGATCATGAACTCTTAAAGATGATGATCGTGCTCGCGGTGGCGCTGCCGCTGTGCGCGTGGGAGATTCATTAAACATCATATTAAAACCTCGTTAGAGCTGCATGAGACATTGGTCTCCTCGGTGGGACCATAGACATATAAATACATAGACGCCTCATTGGCCGCTTTGAGCCGTTGCCGCGATACGTCACCGCGTCCGCCATGTTAGTGAGGGCAAGACTGCCTTAAAACAAATGAAAGTAAAGGGGGGAGCTGCGGTTTTTACTGAATAAAAACACGATAACGTTCACATTTATCGACCAATTTAAGAGGTTTGTGATCTACATGCAGTTAAAAAAAACCGTACCTTGGGTTGGACCTCATGTGCTTAGCACACACTAAAGTACCCTTCCTCACAGTTATTGTCGCCTCCTCTCGCTGTATAGCCCAATTCCAACGCTTTTTTTTATTTTCGTTGGTGGGAAAACTATGAAATGATAAATAATTTTTTTTTTTTAATTAGAACACAAAAGAACACTATACACATCTGAATACTTTTGGTCTCCGCCATTTTTCGGCTAGCGAATGAACGCTATAGCACTTTAACTGGAAAATAACTTGAGATCTGGGATTCGGAGCGAGTTCGCAGAACATTTGATTCAGATCGGGACTCCGAAGCGCGTTTAGTGAATCATTTGATCGGGGATTCGGAGCGAGTTCGCCAAACATTTGATTCAGATCGGGACTCCGAAGCGCGTTTAGTGAATCATTTGATCGGGGATTCGGAGCGAGTTCGCAGAACATTTGATTCAGATCGGGACTCCGAAGCGCGTTTCGCGAATCATTTGATCGGGGCTTCGGAGTTCGCAAAACATTAAATTCAGATCGGGATTTCGAAGCGCGTTTAGTGAATCATTTGATCGGAGATTCGGAGCGAGTTCGCAGAACATTTGATTCAGATCGGGACTCCGAAGCGCGGTTCGCGAATCATTTGAGATCAGGTCTTTCGAGCGGATTTGCAAAACATTTGATTCGATCATGTACTTGTCTAGATCAACTTTTAATAAAGAGAAAAGAGGTTTAGAGACAGATTTTTGTTAATAGCCTGTCAGTAATCCCACAGTCCATAGCATCAGTAACTGTATAATTTTGTAAGAGAAAATTAAAACAAAATACGTTTCAAATGTTGTATTTTATTTTTGTAGCAATGGTCATCTTAACCTCTGTGCAGTGTTCAGGGTATTTCAGGACCCTAAATTAAATTCTAATACTAATACTGCATCATACAAGTGTTTATTTGAGTTGAATATTTCGATATTCATGTAAGGAAACGAATCCATAATTTGATAAGTTTACATTTATATTTATTCATTTAGCAGACGCTTTTATCCAAAGTGACTTACAAATGAGGATAAAAAACAACACAACAAAAAGAGCAACAAAAAGTTTATAAGCGAAAATAAAAAAGATGCATGCAAAATGAAGGCAGATATTGTCTGATATGTTAAGAAATAATATAAAATAAAAATGCAAAAAAAATTTGCCAAAATATTTGACTCAAAAAGTCCAGATGATTCAAGCTGTTCGTGACTGTGAGTGTAACAGCAGCAGCAGAGATTATTAACCGGAAATGAAAACATTTAAAACTCTGATTCCTCGATTTAAATAAATAAATAAAAATGTAGCAAAACATTAGATTCAGATGATATGTAGAACTCTCTGTGATTATCAGTGTCAGACTGTGTGTGTTGTTTTGTCCGGGGCTCGTGGGACAGGCGCACTACTCTGACTGTGACATCATCATCCTGGGGAGGGACTTTGAGAGGATTCAGATCATCCCAGGAGCCAAACACGGGAACATCCAGGACACACACACACACACACACACACACACACACACACACACACACACACACACGGTTCTGGCGTCCAAACAACATCAAGGTCTTTATAAACTGTTACAGCACTTACTCAGAGTGAAACATAGCATAGCTTTTAGCCTCATGGTTGCAGTTTGAGGTTTAGGAATTAGTTTTTTTTTTTTTTTTAGCCTTTATGTTTATGTCATTATATATTATGTTTTAATAATTTTAGCATTTCAACTTTTTTGTAAAAAGTTACTACTTTAATTTTAGTACTATTTTCATTTAATTTATAGTGCTTTTTACTTTACAAATCATTGCAAAGCAACTTTACATAAAATTAAGTTTCTACAATATTTAGTAGTAGCTTACACGATTTATCTATATCATTTTACTTTAGCTTTATTTCAATTACAGAAAACTGTTTTTAGTAGTTTCAGTCTTAGTTAAACAATGACACATAGTTGGTTGCTTTGGGAATAAACGTTTAACTGTGTGTGCTTATTTTACATATTAATTTTTAAAATTAATTAGTTTCTGTCTTCTGCTGAATGCTAAAAAGATGATGCTTTAAACACCAAACGGTTGATGGTACCCATTCACTTCCATAGTATTTCTTCCTGTAGCATAGAAGTCAATGGGTGCCGTCAACTGTTTTTTTCAACTGCAGAAAAAAAAAACACTTGTTCAGGCTGAGGAAGAGTAAACGATCGCAGGACTTGATTGTTTGATTCCTCTCTCACAGACAATACAGTTATATGAGTGTTAATCTAAACTGTGTTTGAATATGAAGCACTTTGTGTGTGAAGAAATTCGTGAATCGACCAATCAGCTGTCACTCGATTTCAGAGCCGCTAACTAGAATAAGATCACAGCTACTTTTATTTTCAGTATAAATATGGAGTTGAACACAAGGTTTGATGAAATGATACTGTGATAAAGATAAAGCATATTTATAATCATCGAGGCTCCTGCAGATGTGTGTTTTAGGAAGATTGTCCAGGGTTTATTTTTTACTCTTTTCTTTTACCTGCCACCGTTCGACTCGGACACAAACACAAGAGATTTTAATTTGATGAAGGTCACGGTGTTCTTCTTCACCACAGAGAATGATGCTCTTCCTCTTGTTTTCCAGCTCAAATATCTGAACATCCTTAAATCGAGAAGCATTTACTGAAATATAAAGGAGTTCATGTTTAAAACAAGAACAAATATCTGTCAGCGGCTCAGAAAAACAACAGTTTTCACCTTTGGCAGAATTTTTTTTCCCCGTTTTAAGAACCAATAAAAATCTAAAAATAAATATATTGAGTAGATAATAAAAATTCATATCTGAGGTAATTATGCATGTCCTGCAAATGTCTTGGTTTCATGATGTTCATATTTTAGCACTGGAATACAGAGTGTAATCATTCTTTCTTCTCCAGATTATTGCTGATGTGAGGAAGCAGTGAGGAATCGGCTGTATAGTGATCATGCTCTCTGCCCTTTAACCTCTCAAATCTGAAGATATACGCCAATCAATCTAATTTAATATCGAGTATGAAGAGATCTGTAATATACTTGACTGTATGTAATGAGAAAATAAATTACTTAATGCAGCATCCATTATTTCTTTGCTGGGTTTAAAAGTTTTTTTTTTAGGAATGATTATGTCATCTTTTATTATAAACATGAGTGCAGTATTAGCATTTGTATCAACATTATTAGAAATGTCTGAATGAATCCGAATCAAACGATTAAGTGATTAATGCACAGATTTTCTTCCTTAGTATTTCTGTCTTGTTTTCTGGTATAAATGAATGCTTTCAAACGATTAATGGCTTTAGAATATGAGCTGGTCATTCTGTCGATTCATTCAGGGCTGCTCTGGGTTTAATACAAACACAACACTAGTCTGTGGAGGTATAGTCTCGTCTCTGAGAACAGCTTTCCTCAGCTTTCCTTAAGGCTGTCCTTGTCCTGTTTGCTAATGGCTAAAAGGGAAGAAAAAAGAATACATAGAATAAGTTCACAGTTTGTTCATTGTTTGTTCATGTTCGATCATGAATTAACTAACATTAACTTCTAAACTTCTAAAGTGTTACCAGTCAATCTTTGTAAATAAGTAACGGTAGTGAAATTAAAGAGAGAAGCTTTAGCTCCATCATTAATCTAGACAGTCAAAGGGCTCACTCTATATTGTGCTCATAACACCATTTAGTTTATTATATAAACGGCAATATAAGTTAAAAAGTAATAATAATTCACTTAAACTTTGAATTCTTATAAAGTCTCAGCTTTCACTGCTAACTACGTTAGCGATATCGCTAGCTATTTATTAATAGTCTGACACTGGCTGTCAACATAATGTTACAAATGACCAAAAAACATCGAGAAACAACAGCTGAGTCTTACCTGTGAAAGATAACACCCCGAGATCCGTTTTTATTATCGTGTGACGGTTTGTAGGTGTCCAATCTGTCGATGAGTCTGGTATGTTTTCTTTTTTCCTGATGTGAGAGCGTTATGAGAGTTGCCCGCTGCAATATGGCGGCGACGTTGACGTGCAGTCGAGCGGCCAATGAGGCGTCTAGGTGTTTATATGTCTATGGCTGGGACGTCCAAAGAGCACCACTCAGTCTCCGCCTCCCGGCTGGGGCGGTACCAGGGGTTGTGCTACACGGACACGCCCCACTCAGTCTCCGCCCCCGCTGGCTTCACCTCCTCCTTCTGGGAGAGTGACAGTGACCCGGGGCCTGCAGCGGCCAATCAGAGCACAGGAACAGAGTACTAGCAAACGATGCTGTGATGCGGTGAGATAATAAAGACACTCAGACGTACAGTGAAGACCTGTTCACTTCTGCATAATGCTAACAGAAATATTCAAAATAATCTTTATGAAAACTTTACCTGAATTGAAGTAAAGCAGCATATTATTATTCAGCGAAGCTCCTGGAACCAATCTTATTGCAGTATTGTTCTTATACTTATGGTTTCCAATAATATTTAGAATTCCTTTTCATTTTTCAATATTTTGAGTTTCCTTTAAATATTAAATAAATATTTATATATATTTAGAAATAGTATGTGCTTTTGTAATTTACAGTACTATTTTAATATCACTGTTTATGTTTCATTAAAATTTAAGATTTTTTTTAAATTTCCAGTTAGTAATTTTAGATCTTCCACTAATTTCAAGAAATTGCCAAAGCAGCCGTGTATTTTATTTTTTATTTGATTTAAGCTTTATTTTAACAAGTGTTCCTAATAGCTGTAGTTTTTAATAATAACCCTGTATCTGTTCTGATTTTTATATGATAATTTATCATTTTATTATTAATTCGTCATTATAAATTTTACTTATTAGGTGCTTCACACACACACACACACACACACACACACTCACACACCGGTCAGAGTTTGAGATCAGAATGATTTAGTATGTGTTTTTTTATCAAACAAATAAATGATAGTTTAAAGGATATTAAAATAGAAACCATTATTTTATATATTTTATTTTGATAAGTTTGAATTATTACTGATTTTTGACTGTAGCATCACTACCAATAGCCGCGTGTCGACAGCAGGTGGCGCTGTTTCTCTATGATCCCCTGCAGAGACTTCACTCCTCTTATTATTTCTCTTTTACTATAGCGATTTATTTTTAGATACGTGATCGGAGTCTTTCATACAGTTGTTTTAAAAACGCAGTAACTTTGAAATCAGCTCTGAAAGTTCCTGTAGGCTAAGTGTTTAAAAACTAATTATAATTTAATAACGTGTTGAATGAATTTGTTAAAAACGGTATTCTTTGTTTTTTAATACATACAGGTTATTAATATAGGTTGAAATATAGTGTTTTTTTATAGTGTAAAGGTGATCTTATGGTGCTTAGGCTGTTAATATAATATAGAGGAAGATCAATCTTAATTGTTTTTACTATAATTTTTACTTGTATTTTTTTTTTTTTAATTCAGATCTGGACATCGGAGCAGGAAGTTTTTGTCAAACAGTTCATTTTGTCAAAACATCGTTATTATTGTGGGGATTAGTGTGTAAGTGCAACACACACATACACACACACACCGGTCAGAGTTTGGGATCAGAATGATTTTTTATGTTTTTTTTTTTACTCATCAAAACTGCATCTATTTGATCAAAAATATAGGGGAAAAAAAGTTAAATATTATTATGAAGTAAAACCAAATTTTTCTATTTTAATATACATTAAAATCTATTTTATTTCTGTGATTTTCAGCATCATTACTCCAGTCTTCAGTGTCACATGATCTTCAGAAATCATTCTAATATGATGATTTATTATCAGAGTTGTGCTGCTGAAACTGTGATATTCTTTCAGGATTCTTTGAGGAATGAAAAGTTCAAAAGTTTGGGGTCAGTAAAATTGATTCTTTCTTTCTTTCTAAAAAAAAATATATAACTCTTTTAGGATGTATTGTTTTGATTCAGTTCGGCACTTCGGAGCCTGTTCGCGACTCGGTTGATTCAGATCGGCACTTCGGAGCCTGTTCGCGACTCGGTTGATTCAGATCGGCACTTCGGAGCCTGTTCGCGACTCGGTTGATTCAGATCGGCACTTCGGAGCCTGTTCGCGACTCGGTTGATTCTGATCGGCACTTCGGAGCCTGTTCGCGACTCGGTTGATTCAGATCGGCACTTCGGAGCCTGTTCGCGACTCGGTTGATTCTGATCGGCACTTCGGAGCCTGTTCGCGACTCGGTTGATTCAGATCGGCACTTCGGAGCCTGTTCGCGACTCGGTTGATTCAGATCGGCACTTCGGAGCCTGTTCGCGACTCGGTTGATTCAGATCGGCACTTCGGAGCCTGTTCGCGACTCGGTTGATTCAGATCGGCACTTCGGAGCCTGTTCGCGACTCGGTTGATTCTGATCGGCACTTCGGAGCATGTTCGCGACTCTGTTGATTCAGATCGGGACTTCGGAGTCTATTTGTAATTTTGTAAAATTCAGATCTGGACATTGGCAGGAAGTTTTTGTCAAACAGTTCAGCTTTTTTTAACCTGTCGATTTGATTTTTAAATGATTTCAATGACTTTTGGAAGTCAAGCCTTCTTGTACCTCAGTTGCATGTGTTGTGTTTTATGAATTGTGGATGGAGTAATCAACTGAGAAATAAAGTTGAATAGAAATTATCATGAACTCTTAAAGATGATGATGAAAAGAAAAGTTAATATTGCATATAAAATTATATCTAAGTATGAACTAACTTCCGCAATACAGTAAATATTCTTAGTCTACCCTAAATAAGTGAAAAAATGTTTGGCTCAGTTTACAGAAAAGTGTACGTCACACATCCTTTCATTATGATGCAACATTGTTTCCTCCTCAGATGAGTATTTAACATCTTTATTATTATGAGGATTAGTGTGTAAGTGCTACACACACACACACACACCAGTCAGCGTTTGGGACCAGAATGATTTTTTTATGTTTTTTTTTTTTTTTTAAAGGAGTTTACTCATCAAAACTGCATCTATTTGATCAAAAATACAGGGGAAAAAAGTTAAATATTATTATAAAGTAAAACCAAATTTATACATTAAAATCTATTTGTGTGTGTGTGTGTGTGTGTGTGTGTGTGTGTTCACTGCTCTGTGTGTGTGCATTTCGGATGGGTTAAATGCAGAGCACAAATTCTGAGTATCGGTCACCATACTTGGCTGAATGTCACTTCACTTCACTTCACTATTTTATTTCTGTGATTTTCAGCATCATTCCTCCAGTCTCCAGTGTCACATGATCTTCAGAAATCATTCTAATATGATGATTTATTATCAGAGTTGTGCTGCTGAAATTGTGATATTCTTTCAGGATTCTTTGATGAATGAAAAGTTAAAAAGAAGAGCATTTATTTAAAATAGAAGTCTTTTCGAACAATAAACACTAGAGTTCAAAAGTTTGGGGTCAGTAAAATTTATTCTTTCTTTCTAAAAAAAAATAGAACTCTTTTAGGATGTATTGTTTTGATTCAGTTCGGCACTTCGGAGCATGTTCGCGACTCGGTTGATTCAGATCGGCACTTCGGAGCATGTTCGCGACTCGGTTGATTCAGATCGGCACTTCGGAGCATGTTCGCGACTCCGTTGATTCAGTTCGGCACTTCGGAGCATGTTCGCGACTCCGTTGATTCAGTTCGGCACTTCGGAGCATGTTCGCGACTCCGTTGATTCAGTTTGGCACTTCGGAGCATGTTCGCGACTCGGTTGATTCAGATCGGCACTTCGGAGCATGTTCGCGACTCCGTTGATTCAGTTCGGCACTTCGGAGCATGTTCGCGACTCCGTTGATTCAGATCGGCACTTCGGAGCATGTTCGCGACTCCGTTGATTCAGATCGGCACTTCGGAGCATGTTCGCGACTCCGTTGATTCAGTTCGGCACTTCGGAGCATGTTCGCGACTCCGTTGATTCAGTTTGGCACTTCGGAGCCTGTTCGCGACTCGGTTGATTCAGATCGGCACTTCGGAGCCTGTTCGCGACTCGGTTGATTCAGATCGGCACTTCGGAGCGTGTTCGCGACTCGATTGATTCAGATCGGCACTTCGGAGCCTGTTCGCTACTCCATTGATTCAGATCGGGAAGTTTTTGTCAAACAATTCATTGGTGATGAATGAATATTTGACGTGAGGCTTTTTTTAACCTGTCGATTTGATTTTCTTTCAGGATTCTTTGATGAATGAAAATTTAAAAAGAAGAGCATTTATTTAAAATAGAAGTCTTTTCGAACAATAAACACTAGAGTTCAAAAGTTTGGGGTCAGTAAAATTTATTCTTTCTTTCTAAAAAAAAATAGAACTCTTTTAGGATGTATTGTTTTGATTCAGTTCGGCACTTCGGAGCATGTAAGTGACTCGGTTGATTCAATAATAAAGTTGAACAGAAATGATCATGAACTCTTAAAGATGATGATGAAAAGAAAAGGTAATATTGCATATAAAATTATATCCTCCTAAATAAATTATATTCCTCCTCAGATGAGTATTTAACATGTTCATTATTGTGGGCCATTAGTGTGTAGTTATTATTATTAACATTAACTAATGTTATATTTTGTAATATTGATAATCATGTAATGGATTTCAAATGTGTGTGAATATATTGTTTTTCCATTAAACTGCTAATATTATTCTTTCACATTATAAATCATAAACACATATCACACAGAAATACTGTATACACCACAAATGGAGTTTTAATTTACCACCAGGGGGCAGAATAATATTACAAAGGCTCATAATAAAAACAAACCATATTTCTGTTGTCCACCTCGTGACTGATTGATCTGTAAAAATACTGTGTACAAAACTTTACATTGACTTCATAACAGGTCATAAAACATTTCAAAAAGCTTCTTCTCCTTTAGTTTTAACAAATGTACAAATGCACAACAAAATAAGGCTTGAAATCCTGCTCATGTTATTTTGAGTTACATTTGAGTTATTAAAGTCTTCTCTTCAGATCTTGGCTCTAGAGCTCTCAGGCGTTTATAACTCGTGCATTTTAAAACGTCATCATATAATCTGCATTTTCTCATTGGATATCCTCAGAAATGCTCACATTATGGAAGTGAAATGTATTGTGAATGCCATGTTGACTTTAAATGTCACTAGTGTTTCTGTTTTCTGAACGTTATGTAGTTTTGAGAAGCTTCACACACACACATATACTACATTGGCTGGAAAACAACTAATTACAGTGATTCATCTATATACACAAATAATAACATAACAACCAATATAATATAAAACACAAGTCAAAATCAACAAAAGACAAAAGGAGTTTGTTAGTTAAAGCAACAGTTCAGGCAAAAATGTAAATGTGCTTGGGAATACAGTCACATTGACTGATATTATTGTGCGTTTTTGTCCATTTTAGTGCTTGATATGTGTTTTTTTAAATTAAAGCCAGTGGTGATTCTTCGCCAAAACTCTTTGAGTAAATGTGTTTATTTCCGGGTGAACTGTTCCTTTAAAAGAGGCATTATGATGAAGACTATGAACTGTGCTGTGTGTTTCTAAAAAATGAGCTACGTAAAAGACACAGAAATAAGACATTTAACCCTCTTTATGCATTCAATACATCAAATTATACATCAGTGCAGGTTCACTTGCACAAACTAAGTCCGGATCGCTTTAAAAGCAACTGTACCAGAATTCACATAAACCGTAAACCAGAGCCTCCAAACTAAAGAAATAAATCTTCTGTGGCTTCAAGTGCATGTTTTTAGCTTTTAGCTCATCTGTTTGCTAATGAAGTTAACAACTAATGTGTTTTCGGTCATTTTTAACCAGTTCTATTGTGTTTAAGCCTCCTTTTGTATTCAATAACTGATCGTCAAATTGACCCACATTGTTTTTTCGTGCAATTTGTCAAAAATAAACTATTAAAAACACTAAAGATTAATGTAAAACAGAACACCTCTACTGTAGATGGTCATAGTGTTGTTTCTATTGTGTTAGTGAACAATTTGACCATATTTTGATATTTTTATGTTTCACAGACACAAAATATGTTTTTGTCACTGTAGGATTGTAGGAGGAAATAACTACAAGTATAAACAGTATCTAATATTATTTGGACTTAGTGTAGTGTAAGTAGTTTTTATTGCTATTTGTACATCCCAATGTTTTATTGTTATGTTCTTTTCTTAAACCTTCGTAATGGTAGAATGAGTTTATCATACTTATTCAGTGCTGCAAGAGACTAGTAATTGAGATCCAAAAAACCACCTTTGACAGATTATTAATTTTATTATTATTTTTGGATTGCGAAACCCAACTACAGTAGATAAAGAAACAGCTTCAATTTCGAGTAAACTTTGAGTCTTAAATTTCATAAATTCACATGTATTTCATTTATTTTAGGCTTTGACAAGCTACAGCAATGGTCTTCCGTTGTTTATCGGCCTCTTTAATGTTTTTCAGATTGTTGATTTTTGGCAAATTGCACAGAATCCAGTGGGGCTATAACCCCAACACAAAAGTCCTAATAGACTCTGTACAGCCTTCCCAAAATGCATCTGTGTGCTGAAACTTTGCATGCATATGCATGACCCTAAAAGAAAAATGTTCACCAAATTTGAAGAAGAAATAAACTTTTTAAGCAGTATTTCGAGCAGTTTGAGTATTTGAAGGTGGGTCAATTTGACCCAACACAAAATTAGTAACAATTCTCAGCACAGCCTTTCCAAAATACATCCATGAGCTGAAAATGTGCATGAAAATTCATAACACTAAATGAAAAACATACACCAAATTTCAAGAAGAAATTAATAGTTGAATCAGTATCTTGAGTCATTTAAAATACATATGTGGGTCAAATTAACCCCAACACAAAAGCTGTAACAAACTCCGTACAGCCTTTCCAAAACAAATCCATGTGCTGAAATTTTGCATGCACATACATGGTGCTAACTGAAAAATATCCACCAAATGTCAAAAAGAAATAAGTATTTTAACCAGTATTTCAAGCAGTTTGAAAATTTGAGCTTGGGTCAGTTTGACCCAACACAAAGTAGTAACAATTTTTATGCACAGCCTTTCCAAAACACATCTGTGTACCTAAACTTTGCATGCATGTGCATGATGCTAAATGAAAAATATCCACCAAATTTCAAGAAGAAATAAGTAGTTTAACTGGTATTTTGGTATTTTTTTTTACAGTTTGTAAAATAGAGTGTGGGTCAGTTTTGACCCAACACAAAAGCTGTAAAGATTTTTGTACAGCTTTTCTAAAACACATCTGTGTGTTGAAACCTTGCTTGCACATTTATAACCCTTAAATGAAAAATATTCACCAAATTTCAAAAAGAAATAAACAGTTTTAACCACCATTTCGAGCACTTTAAAAATGTAAGCGTGGGTCAATCTGACCCAACACAAAAGTTCACACACATTGGCTGCTTGAAATCACTGACCGTCCATAAGAAATTAATGAGAAAATGTCCAGAGATGTCTGCATTTGATTATAGCTGTGATCTGAACGGGAAACTCACGTTTCGTGAGTGTGAGGTGTGTTACTCCTCCGCAGTTCGCTCAGGTAATATGGAGTGCTCTTGTGCGATGGCCGCCAACTCCTTCAGGAACTCAGCGAACAGAAACGTAGTGAACACTCTGTTCCGCAGGTGCGGCGGGATTTTGGGACAGGGAGGAAGAGGTGTGTGTGGACGACCCGAGACGTGGCCATTCAGGAACCAGCCGGCGTTTTCTTGCAGGTGGACTTCTCTCTCTGACAGGAGGATAAAGAAGATGGTTTCAGCTTGATAAAAAAGAAAGACAATCAAACAATCGGGACAGGACGATGCACACCTTGCTCTTTTAAAGCCTGATCTTTGAGCAGCAGGAACTGAGCGGCTTCACAGACCAGCTCAGGGAAATCTGGATTGGACGCTGCATATTGTTCAATCTGACAAGCCACCGACAGCAGAACCTGAGACGAACACACAAGATCAAGTTCAGATATAGAGCACCACATCATCTTATATTTTTAAATGAAAAAAAAAAACCTTGCAAATAACTAATAACAAATAACTAAAAATAACTAAACTAAAGTCAAATCTGAAGCTTGATAGAAACTTTATAGACATATTTATGAATCACACACACATTCATAAAAACGTATATTTAAGGCAAAAATGTAAAAATAGAATTAAAATGGCAAATATAAAACAGTCATTTAAATGTAGACTTCTTATGAATATTAATTGAGTATTGATTATTGAAGTTGTTGCACACTGTGTTGCATTAAATGTGCTTTTAGGAAAACAAGAAGTTAGGTGCTGATTATAATTTAAACTGTTTAAACATAAGGTTTAAATACTATTATAGTATTTATAGATACTTTGAACTGGCCTTTTTCTTTATTTTTATATTGAGTGTTTTAGTGATTATATGTGCTTTTGTCTTTTTTTTCTAATTTTTTTTCTATATAGCTTTAAATTATTTTTGTTTCAGTTTAAGTATTAGTAGTTTTAATACTTCAACTTTAAACTTTCAATATACATTTTTAAAAACTAAATCTAGACTCATGAGTAAACTGAATGCTGAATGATTTTTACCATTAAATTTAATTTTGTAAATGTAATATGTAAAAATATAACTTTTGTTATTTGTTATTTAAAAAAAAAACAAATAAACAAGCCCGGCACAGGTAACAAAAAGTAACGCAGAAGTAACATAAAGCATTACTTTCAATAAAAAGCAACAAAGTAACACAATTAGTTACTTTTGTTATGGAGTAAAGCGATACTGTATTCATTACTTTTAAAAGTAACTTTCCCCAGCACTGTTTATGATAATATTTTATAAACAGAGTTTACCTGATAGAGTGAGCGTGTGCCGGTCTGAGACGCAGGTCTGGTGTTCAGGATGAATCCTCGCAGCAGAGGTTGTGGATATGTGGCCAGCTGCGCTAAAATCCCCGTAAGCAGCAGGTTGACTTCAATGGAGTTCTCCAGCATGTTCTCCAGACGGGACAGCAGGACGCTGATGAACGGCCCTGAGGAACCACACACGCTCTGATTCCACCCAAATTTGGCTCTGAGTATTTACTGCAACTCAACAGTGCTTCATTTCTGAAAGTGAGTCCTTGCTGCTTCCATATCATTAATGTAATCTCTGTTAAAGCCCAACTGAACTGTTCTCTAGACTCAAAAGAGCATCTGAGCTTGGAAAACATTAACCAGATAAACCGATTACTGAATCAGATCTGAAATACAGCACCTCTAAACGCAATCAAAATACCTCAGACTCTTCACAGGACTGTAATCTTAAAGTGTGCAACTCAAGAATGTCTCAAAACTAAATTTTCACCATCTTTAAAGGTGTTAAACTACTGTATCAAATCTGATTACCAAGTTTCTAAGTCCTTTGAATGATCAACATTTTTAAAACATTGCTGTTTCTCACTCGATCTCCTCGTGTCTTCTGTCTCTGATTGAGAGTTTAGAGTGTTTTAACCAGTAAAAGCTCTTTTAGTGTAACTGTTTTAGCTCGAGCTTGAGCTCAAATCTTTCCTGATTGTGATCAAGTAAAGGTCAGAATAAGGTCAGTTATATCTCCAGATGAACTCTTCCTGGACTGAAGCAGCTCAGCTTTACTTGATTCTCCATCAATCATGTTCTAGAGTCTCAGATCTGATCCTCAGGATCTTCTGAGGAGCTTTACTTTCACTGTTCCTCAGCGGAGGAATGATCTTCACAAGCCTCCAGAACATCTCACATCTTCTGAGGAGCCTTGATTTCTTCAGCTCTTAATCACTGCATTATATGTGAGGATAATTTACATCTCATCTTACTGACATATATAGTTCATTTTATATAAATATCTGCTCTACTTTTAGAAAGATCTCATTGATTTACATCACAAGCAACAGAATTCCATCATAAAAATATCAGCATCTGCACCAAATTGAATAAAATCAAACAGTTCTTTCCTCTATATTCTTATTATAAACCTTATGAGCCATAAAACCCTGATGGATCAAATAAGGTACCAAAAATAGAAGACATATGCACACTCTTGCCTAAAGGTTCAATAAACTCTTTCATATTCTGACTCATCAATCATTCCAAACCACATAAAACCTCACGACTGACCTGTAAACGAGATCCCATGTTTCCTGCTCTCGGCTTTATTCGGGTCTTCATCTGCATCGTCTTCACCCTCACACTCCTCACAGAAGCAGTTGAAGTCCAGCTCCTCTTCCTCGTCCCCATGCAGGAGATCCTGCAGCCGCTGGAGCTGCTCTTCATCCTCCACGACAGAGTCTTCCTCTCCGCCCAGATCCCGAATCAGCTCCAGACACTGAGAGATGAAGTCGTCTCCCGCGGCTTCGGACGTTTTGCTCTCATTGCAGTTGTGGTCCAGGTGCGCAACATCGCCCTCTAATTCCAGTGTCTGCTCCTCAAAACCACGTCCGTTCACAATCGGATCGGATTCTGGATGTTCCGCGTGGTTTTGGTTTGGTGTGCGATTAGTGTGCATCAGATTGTTGTTTATGTAGTGATTGTGGGTTGCTTTATTCAAGCCGTTTTTGACGAACATCCGCCGGTCGTCGCAAGCATCTTTTTGCGCGATCAGATTATAAACCAACACGTCGTCCTGAAATTCCGACTCCTCTATATAAGATCCTTTAATCAGCATTATGGCATTTTTACGCATTTCCTGAATGTGTTTCGGGGGCTCGTCCGGGACGTCGGGCGTCGGTTCCCTGTCAGGCGCGGCGTCGTACGTATCGTCCCATTCCAGCTCGAGTAGCGTCCCGACTCGCTCGCGGTCGCCGGTGGAGCTGGTTTCCGAAGGCGGATGAGGAGTCGGCGTTTGAGGAGGTGGAGTAGAGTGAGGAAGACGCTCGTCCTCATCTTCGTCCTGATACTCGTCCGGGGACGGATTGAGACCATCGTACGGAGCCGACCACACGTCGCACGCTTGGACCGTCGTACAGACGGATCTGCGCGCATCATACAGATACTGAAGATAGTTCTTGTGCATAAGCGGCTCGGAAGCATTTATTCGGGAGCATCCGACGGTATCTCCACCTGAGAACAGATCCTCCATTCCTGAAGAGGCAGAGAAGAGATTTAGGACTGAATTAGTGACAAATTAAATTTGAAGATAAGTGGTTAGTTTACCCGAAAAAAGGAAATTCTGTCATTAATTACTCACCCGTAAGTCACTCCAAACTGTACGATTTTCGTTCATCTTCGGAACAGAAATTAAGATATTTTTAATGAACTCCGTGAGCTCTCTGACCCTTCCATAGACTGCAAGGATCCTAACAAGATCAAGGCTCAGAAGCGTAGCAAAGATAAAATATATCCGTGTGACATCAACTTTCAAAAAATGTCACGACTTTCAGTGGCTCAACTGTAATTTTACGAAGTTAGGAGAATACTTTTTGTGCGCAAAGAAAACAAAAATAACAGCAATTTGTGTCCTCTGTGTCACCCTATAGTGAGATTTGCAATTTGCCGCCCTAAATTCCCATTGCAACGTATGTATCCAGATGCGTTGTTTTTGTTCATATCAAAGCATAAACAACGCAAACAACGTATCAGTGTACGGTGCTGCTGACATAGAACAGCACACGTTGTTTGAGTTTAAGTGGACATGCTCCAAAATGCCACCAGGGTAACGTGGAGGAGACAAATTGTTTAATAAAGTCGTTACTCTCGTTTTCTTTGCATACAAAAAGTAATCTCGTAGCTTTGTGAAATTACGGCTAAACCTCTGATGTCACATGGATTATTTTAACGATCTCCTTGCTACCTTTCTGGACGTTGATCGTGGTAAATGCATTTCTGTCTATGGGAGGGTCAGAGAGCTCTCAGAATGAATCAAAATTATCTTAATTTGTGTTCTGAAAAAGAACAGTGTTACAGGTTTGGAATGACTTCCTCTCTAATTAAAGTTTATATGAGACTAATGAAGACCATTACCCATGTTGCCCCTCAGCAGTCCCTCTGTGACCTTTGACCAGAGGATGTAGTCGGGTTTGGGTGTCTGCGGTGGAGAAGAGCAGGGTTTGGGAATGAAGAAGGAGGGTGTGAGCGACAGCAGCGCAGATGCAGTGATGGAGTAACAGTCTCTCTCTCGCAGCCGCAGTCTCTCAGCGTGCGTCAGGTGAGAACACGGGAGCAGATACCTGCACGAGCAAACATGGACAAGGGTCTGGTCAGATCCCACCCACAACACAGCCATTGGTCGGACTGACAGACAGTCCCGCCCCCAGACTCACACCATTGGTTGAGTCAGTGTTACTGTCTCAGGCTGCTGAGCATCTCAGTGTTTTGAATGTGCAGTTACACTATTTAAGAAGTCCGGCTAGGAAACTATCAACCTACAAACGGCTTACATATAGATAAGAATAATTATAAGTATACTAAGGCCCATTTAGCTGAGAGCAGGAGAGTAGTTTTTCTATCGCTGTTAAACGATTAATAGCGATTAATCGCATCCAAAATGAAAGTTTTTGGTTGCATAATATGTGTGTGTGTGGTGTGTATATTTATTATGTATAAATAATAAATAAAGACACACAAATACAGTATATATTCTGAAATATTTACATGTGTATATTTAAGTTCAAATAATTTAAATTATATCTAAATATAATTAATATAAAAATGTAATATGTTTTTTTATAAAATTTACACATGCATGGGTGTGTGTGTATGTATATATATATACACGCACACACACAATACACGCACACACACAATACACACACACATATAAATTGTAAACAAAAACTTTTATTTTGGATGCGATTAATTGCGATTAATCGTTTAACAGCGCTAGTTTTAACACAGCAAAAATTAGACACAAAATGAAACCTTTTTTACCCATCATTTTAATAATTTGATGTTTTTTGGGACATCATTAGGAATAGTTTTTAGTATAATAAAATCATGTTTTAAAAATTACATTTTATTTAAAATTATAAAAGCTAAAAAAAAAGCTTATATTATAAAATTATAAAAATTATAAAAGCTAAAACCAAAACAAATTAATTTACAATTTACTTTTAATTTTCAATTTAATTTTACAATCTATTTAGCAGATGCTTTTATCCAATTATTATTGCTGCAAATAATTTCATGAAAAAAATTATGATTTAGTATTTCAGTAATTTTGTGGAGTTATAAGACAGTTTTATAAGTATATAATCATGTAATAAAAAATATGATTGATCATAAAAAGTCATTTAATTATTTGCTAAATGGAAAATGATTACATTTCAATGTAAAAAGAGAAAATTCTGAATTTTGCATTTAAATTTTTTTTTTATTATTAAGTAAAATATGTTTAAATAAATGTAATATATTTTTATAACATACTGTACATTTATTTATTTTATTTATTTAGCAGACGCTTTTATCCAAAGCAACTACTGCTGCAAACAATTTTGTGATTCATAACATCAACATCATAACATTATGGGAAGTTTTAAGTCATCGCTATATTAAAATATAATCAAATATTTACAAATATAATTAAAATGTAAAAAGTGAAAACATGACTTGACCGTTTTTTTAATTTAGATATCATTTTGGGATAATTTAATGAAAAAAGTCATAATAAAATGATTTAGCAATTTATGAAGTTGTAAAAGAGCTTTAATTAAAACCTAAATACAAGCCAAGTGGAGGATGCATTAAAAGTTTGATGTTTAAGTATCTGGAGCTTAAACTGCAAGTCAACTCAAAGACAAGTCAATTTCTATAGCACATTTAAAAGCAACAGAGTTACGCCAAAGTGCTGTACAACAAAACACAATATAGCATAAAAGCATAATTGGAAACGTTCATTATATATGCATATAATCAGAGCAAACTGACATCAAAACATTAAACAGACATTAATCAAATTCCAGAGAAAACAAATAAGATTTGAGAACACACTTAAAGTGAAGGAGCAAGTGTCATATTTACAGGCAAACTATTCCAAAGTTTAGGAGCTGAAAAAGCCCGACCACCCTTTGTTTTACAGCGACAACGTGGGACAGTTAAGAGAAGCTGATAACTCTTTGAGGAGAGTAAGGAATCAGAAGTTCACTCATATATTTTGGTGCAAGACCAGATAAAGACTTAAAGTTTACAATGTAAAAATGTGATCCCTCTTTTTTGTTCCAGTAAGGAGCCTCGCTGCAGCATTTTGGAAAATTTGTAGATGAGAAATCGGTGTTTGAGGCAGGCCACAGTGAAGGGAATTACAGTAATCCAGGCGTGATGTTATGGAAGCATGGATTACTGTCTCCAGATTTTTGTGAGGCAAAAACTGTTTCAGTTTAGCAATTGATCTCAAATGGAAGAAGCTGCCCTTTACCACTGTGCTAATTTGTTTCTCAAAGTTGAGTAACGAATCAAATGTAAACCCAAGATTTCGTTCATGGGTTTGAACATTGGCAGAGAGAGACCTAAATTAAAAACAGATAAAGTCCTAGAGTGGCAGGGTTTTTGCTATCTATTGGATGGCTTTGTATTAGCCATCCAACCTTTTATCTCCTTAAAACAGTCATAGAGAACATCCAAAGAATCACTGCTGTCAGTTTTTGCTGGAAGATAGAACTGTGTATTGTCTGCATAGTAGTGGTATGAAATCTTATATTTATTAAAAATGCCACCCAAGGGAAGCATGTAAAGTGAAAAAAGAAGAGGGCCTAAAATGGATCCTTGGGGCACACCGCATGACAAAGGAGCTGACGAAGAAGAAAACTTCCACATGTTTGAAACTAGCTGGTACAATTCCATTTGCTAAAGAACTATTAATGATGGTGGACGTTTACATGTTTTAAATCCATATTTCATCTCTACAGGAAGAGGAAGAGGATGCAAATACCTGAGAATTAACTGCAGCATGACATCTTCACAATACAGACCAATCAGAGTCCGGAACAGAGCCAGAGAGACGGTACCGAGCTGGAAACACACACACACACACACACACACACATAAATGAACACCATGAGCTTTAATCAGTGACCGTCTCACAAACACACACACACACACACACACCTGAAACGGCGTGTTGATCCTGCTGACCAGCGTGTCCAGGATGCTGACGTTGTCATGGCGATATCTGAGGATGAAGATGAGGAAGGTCTGGAGGAGGGCGGAGTCAGAGATGCTGCGCAGGAAGAGCTCCAGATACGCCGTCGTCGTCATCACTTCCTCCAGAGTCAGCTGACCAATAAACAAACAGCAGCGTTCACAGAGAGATCTGACTGACCAATCACAGCTGTCCAAACACAAACACACACCCACTCACCTTATGAAGCGCAGGAGCCATGACAGGAACGAGAAAACCATTGTAGATGTAGCCCAGGAGCTGGTCTCTGATAGAGCAGTGAGCCACCTACACACACACACACACACACACACACACACACACACAACATACAGATTTACTTAATCCGTGTCATTGAAATCAATGTTTTATACCTCATACAGACAAAACAATGACCAATAAAATACAAGCCGTCATGTGGTGTCACAAAGGTTTTATTCTGAATTAAATAAAAGATCAGATGTTTTACTCAACCTTGACCTCAACATAATTAAGTCCAGCTATGAAACTATCAACCAAAGAATGTCTTACAGGTAGTTACAAATAATTATAAATACATCTGACAATAATAAAAATAATTTACAATAATTAAATCAGAGTGATTTTGGTTTCCTCTCAGAGTAAATAAAACATAAAGGCTTTGTGTGTATCCATGTGTGTGTGT
>NC_068418.1:26440395-26445494 GCF_023724105.1 Carassius gibelio
CAGAGAAATCCAGCAGACGGATCTGCGAGTGAACTAATCTGATGCTCGGCGTTACGAGTCCTGATAATCAGCAGAAGACAGCGCTGTGATTTCATTTCCTGCAGGAAAGAGATTATTGACGCACAGCAGTAACGTGCACTGAAGTCAACATGAGACTCATTCCGTCTTACTGTGAATAATTCCTAAGTGCATGTTAAAATTATATAATATATATAACATTATATTTTATATATAACATTATATTTTATATATAACATTATATTTTATATATATATATATATAATATATTTCTTAGAGCATGTTAAAATAAATACATGCAAAAATAATAAATTACATATGATATCTAATATTATATATTTCATAGTGCATGTTAAAAATAAATACATGCAAAAAGATATAATGTATATAGCATAATATTATGTCTATAATATATTTCTTTGAGCATGTTAAAAATAAATATATACAAAAATTATAAATTACATATAATATCAAATATCATATATTCCTTATTGAATGTTAAAAATAAATACATTAAAAATGATATCATATATATAAAATGCTATATTTTATATATTTCTTAGAGGATGTAAAAATAAAACTAATAAATTACATATACATATATCTTAAAAAATAAATACATGCAAAAAATTATGTGAAATATATAAATGTATATTTTATATATAATATATTTCTTAGTGCATGTTAAAAATAAATATACAAAATAATAAAATATACATAATATCACATATTATATATTCCTAAGTGCATGTTAAAAATAAATATAGAAAGTATTAAAAAATATATTAAAAAACACAACTTGGCTATTATCACCAATCTTTCACCATGCAAACAATTCCTGATGAAATAAATCATTAAATCTCATGCAATATTCAGTTTCACTCAAATACATGGCACTGTGTTCGCAATATAGATCTGTCTTGTGTTGCTTTGAATTCAGTTGAATTAAACATTCCAAACTGAATGTGATTGATGAATAGAAATCAAGTCAGATAAAATAAAACAAGGAAAAGGTTCAGATAAACAGAATAATGATACTGTACAAGTACTGTACCAAAACCCAGAGAAACTGGAAACCGCCAGGAAGATTAATCTCTGTTTCTGTCCCAGTTTGCAGATGATCTGAGTGTTTGCAAAGCTGATTTTACATCATTTACACATTTTTATCAGGTCTTCGTCTGATTAGTCACTTGTCAGTTCTTCTCGTGTTCACACAGATATAATAATCACGAACTATAATCATGATCCAGTCACCATCTTCATGTTTAACGCTTGATCTACTGTTGAACTGATTTTAACTTGTTAAGAGTGTCTTTCAAACAAACACTACTTGCTTTGAGATTTTGTTATTTAATGAAAGAGTCTTATAATAGCTAACAAAAACTAAAACCATCAAAACATATTTACGTCCTACGTCCTAAATACTGAAATAATATATATCTTTAGAAAATAAAAAATCTATATTATTTTAAATATATTTATATAAATATATTATACATATAAATTTTGAAAAATAAAATGAAAAATACATATATAAATATTAAAATTAAATACTAAAAACTCGATTTATTTCAGTTAGTTGTTATTTTCATTAAGTCTATGTTGATCTACTAAATAACTAAAACTGGAACAAAAATAGAATAAAAAATATAGACATATTTTAAATAAAAAAAAATGACAAAATTACTATAATTTAATATATAGAAATATAATATAATAAAACAAAAATTAAAAACAAAACAGAAAGCATATAAACAATAACTAATAAAATATTAAATTAAAATATAATAATGATACCCATGTAATGTTACGTTACACATATTCAACATTAAAATAAAAAAACAAATGCCATGAATGAGAAACTTCAACTGAATATTATTATTATTATGACATGCATACATTTAATCACAAACACTTTATTAATTGATTTATTTATTTAGGTCTAATGCTGATGTCTTTTCTTTTAATTAATAAAACAGGTCGACATCTTTAACCAGTGCCTGGATCTATTTATATATATTTTAATGATCATTATTCAGCTGGAGAATTACTGAAAACTTCCACAATCATCAAAACATAATTATTTCAGAGTTCAGAGTCTTCTTAAATGTAATAAAGTACCTCTGAATCCTCTTTAATAAAAGTAAAAGGCTGTGATTTGAGAGAAAGCGGAGCTGAAACTCACCGGGGTTTGTCTCTGCTGTGTTTCCATCAGGTCCTGTAATCCTCTGAAGGATCCAGAATCCATAAAGTTTCTGACTTACAAAACCTGAATAATAGTGAGAAAGTAGTGTGACATGAAACCCAGGCCTTCATGTGTCGAGAAATACTGAGAGAGCAGAACAGAGCACAACACTCAGAGATTAGAGTGATTACAGCCCGTGTGTGTGTGTGTGTGTGTGTGTGTGTGTGTGTGTGTAAAGCCTGTCCTGTTAAAGCCTTTAATGACAGCTGTCAGTTGTTGTGTGCTCGTGATTTATAGACGTTATAACACTTTTATCTTCGAATAAAACGGATTTTTAAGGGCAAGAGTTGGCTTGGAGATTCAGACATGCGCAGATCTCTGCTCTTTTCTGTCCATGGCTCATTGAAACAACAAATGTCTCATAAACAGTCGGTTATATTCATGTTATTCGCTCGTTATTGATATTCGCATTAATATACACAGACCTAGGATACAAATGATTTGCATAAAATGCTTCGCGAAACAGAAAGGCGAGCAACAGCGCCACCGCGTGGCTGTAAAAATAAATGAAAAAATAAATAAATAAGAATAATCCCTGTGTTCTGGGAACGTTCATTATTTAGGGCTCATTGTAAAACAAAATTCTGTGCAGTTTCCCTTTCAAAGTCATTAAAAACATCCGCTTTGGGAATGTTTATATGGTCTAAGATAAAATATTTTGGTTGACACAAAAAAATAAAAAATAAAATAAAGAAAAAAAAAAAGAAAAAAAAAACGCTAACCATCTGGTTATAAATGTAACACAACGTTCTATGAAGGTTCTCTTTTGAACGTCATAAAAACATCTCTGCAGCATTCTTTGGACGTTAACTGGGCCTGGTTATAAAAATAAAATCTGAATATGAATGAAAATGAACATATTTTTAATTTACATCCAGTGTTTTCATCCCTACATTGTTGAGTGTTCTGAGTTTTTAGCGCCTTATTCTAACATTCTAACACTTGGAAGATAAATAGCATTTAGATTAAGACTAGAATTTGTTATTATGACTTTAAAAAAAGATTTTAAGATTTCAGGAATGTGAAACACAAACACTGCAGATCCACACAAACTCATCATCTTCGTCATCCTTATGTTGGAGCGATTGTTCGCTTTGGCTCCTCCCACTTCTCTTTCACATGGACACAGGGACTTCCTGTTGACGTTCGTGCGTCCTGACAATAAGATACTGATACTGAGTTTCTTCTTCAGGCGTTCGGAGAGAAAACAGAAACTGATTCATATGACAGTATCGAGCTCGAGCGCTCATCTTCCCGCCCGCTGGATTAGAAGTTCGATCGCAGTTGGAGCGACTTTCCTAAGGTTTTCCAAAGAGGAATGCCGTTCCGATTGTCTTTGGTGTTTAGACGGTAAATAAGCCGTCTTTCTCCCGGTATGGCGGAGGCACGCGCCGAGGAGGACGAGGATCGGTTGCGCGAGCCCGGCAGCGCGAGACGGAGAGCAGGTGGGCGCGACATAACAAACAAACAAATAAAAATAAACAAATAATTAAACAAAACCTGTTTGTAATCAGCGCAGACCGCCGTCATAAGTTTCGTCAACGAGGAAATTATAGGATGACATGTATATACAAGGATTAGTTCACGTGCCACTTGTTTTTAGTTCTATCAGCGTAGTCAAAGTGTAAATATTTGTGATTCAAATTATATTAACTTGCTCATATAAACGCCATCATAATTATTAAATAATTGGGAAGTTATATATCTCATATCTAGTTGATGAGTTGTAGATTAAAATGTATAGCTATAAATTAATATTTTGTTTAAGGGACACATACATTTTTTGTTGTTGTTTAGTTTTATTTGATTAAATCTGATTAAAAGTGTGGTAGGACAATTCTTATTATTTATTTTCTTCTTGTTCTTTTTTTTTTTTTTTTTTTTTTTGTAAATATTCCACGAGGTCGTAATGGTCATAAAATAATTACTAGACTTATTTAATGATGTAAAAATTATTAATTTAATTATCACTTTGTTCTTGGGTCTTGATTTTGACAACAAAACTGTAAAAAAAATCGTTTTATTTCATTATAGTTAAACACATGCACAGTAATCATAAAACAATTATCTATAGTTATTTCATAATGTATATATTTAAAAAAAAAATATATATATATATATATATATATATATATATGAGGAGGCATATTATGTGTGCTCATTGTTGTGTATTAGTGTAAAATGAAGGAAGTTTATTTCTCATAGCTGGACTGTTGTTTCCTCTCTAAATGAAGTCTGACTCGGCTTGATCTGCTCCTGTAGCTCAGCTGTATTTCCTCTCACCTGTGTGTGAGATGTTAAACTCAAATACAGCACAGTCTCCTGGAGGCTGGCTATGAACACAGAGAGCTGATTCATATTCATAATAAACCTGCAGCTCTGTCTGTGTCATGTGACTCACGATCATGTGATCAACATGAGCCCACCACACACACACACACACTCACACACACACACACACACACACACACGCACACACACTACAGTAATGATACAGTCTGTTTCAGGGCTTCTGTGTCTCTGCCTCTGGTTTGTTGTAAACTAGACAAAAGCTGAGTTTCTCTGTTCAGTAATGAGTCTCCATCAGACAGCAGAGTCTCGGCCGTCAGGTTCATTCTGTGGAGCAAACATGAATAATGTGTTGAATCTGCTGTTGTCACCGCTGAACACTGTTATTAGTGGGTGACGTCCAGACAAACAGAGTCCTTTAATGATCCGTTCTGCCTCTGTGTGTGTGTGTGTGTGTGTGTGTGTGTGTTTGCAGAACATTCAGACAGAAACAAACCCGATCAGCGCCACTCCAGGTAAGCGCAAAGGTTTTGTTTTCCAAGGAATA
>NC_068418.1:26445994-26478494 GCF_023724105.1 Carassius gibelio
GAAAATGCTACAGTACGAACCTGTTGCATGGTTAACGGTAAGATCCTGTACAATTTACAAGAAAAAAAAAACTCGTAAATTGACTTTCCCAGAATTCTCTGTGTTGCATTTCAAATTTTCTTTGAATTTGATGATTTTTCTTTTAAATAACGATGTTTATTGTTAGTTTTTTTCTTATCAGTTATGTTTATTAGGGTTGTATGTTACATATAATGTTGTTAAATTAATGTTTATTTATGACACTGTGCATCTTCTCTATGTTATTATTTAAAGTTGCTCTCATCCCCACCTGCATTTGGTGGTTATCAGTATTTTACAAAAGCACAAAACAGATTTCATTAATATGTTGGTATATTAACATTATATCAGTTAATTAAATTAATTTAGTTAATCCTGTAAAACCTAAAATGTTGTTACCGTATTTTTTACAGTACAAATCCGCCAACCACAGCTGCCGTTTATTTTACCGTAAATTTTAAGGCATTTTATTGCAGTATTACATTATATTTTAAAGAAGCCAGTAACAATTTGTGAAAGAAGTCAATCAAATCTGTCTATGGGAGAAAACATTTGGATGTGACCCCCTTTGTAATAAAGATAAAGAACTGTAATTTAATTACACAATTACACACATTTATTTTGTAATTAAATTACGTAATTCCGTTAACAAGTCACTCCCGAACATTCCAAGTAAAGTAGTGCATTATTTTTAAATTTAGAAGGAAATAATTGAGTTACTTTTTTAAATAAGAAACATCAAAATCAATAAAGAACAGTGAAAAGCAACCGTAGAATATGAAGCAAATCTGCAATAATTAAAGGGTAAATAACCCAAATACCCTTTATGTATTTAATTCCATTTTATTAACCAATGTCGTTGCTGCTGAGCTTCGATTATTAAATTCAATCATACTAATTAGAAGTTATGGGATAAACAAACCTTTTCGAAGCTTTGTTTCCATCCAAAGCTGCGAATTTAACTTACTGTATGCACAAAATTGGAATATCGCATAAAACATTTGCGAACAAGCTCCGTATCCATCCAACGAGTCAAACCCTTTTTCGTTTAAAGTCAAAAACCACCTCAAGCGACCGTAAAAGCTTATTTTGCAAATTAAAGGGATTTTTATTTGAAATCAGGCGTTTCCATCGCACGTTTCTTTTGCGATACTTCAAAATGTGCATTAAAATAGGGTGATGAAAACGTCGTAACAAATGATTTGCAAAAGTTTCGAAGCTTCACAAAGCAGTGCTTCAAAAGTGGCCAAAATGTAGTTCTGTCAAAGGATTAATCACGATTAATCGTATCCAAAAGAATCTTTTTTGTTTACGTAGTATATGTGTGTGAACTAGGGCTGCAACTAACGATTATTTTGATAATCGATTAATCTGTCGATTATTTTTACGATTAATCGATTAATCAGTTTATGTACTTATATTTTAGTTTTTTCCATTTTTTCCCCAAGTAAATTATTAATAAAGGGTCTTTATCATTCAGCATAGATTTTTAAGAGATTTTAACCAATTGTAAACAATCCTTCGAAAAAAAGTGCCAATGGCATGAAATCTGAATGGAACTCACAATTTAAAGTAAAATCCATCAGAAGGTTGTCCAGAAAAAAAAATTGGGACACACACAAAAAACCTGCTGTGTGAAAAAGAGCAGTGAATACTTAGAAAAGAAGTGCATTTTAAATATACTCAAACATTTACCTCTCTCATTCAGTCATAATTAGGCTGCAAGTCTGAATTATGAACTGGTAAACGACAAACTGATAACATAACATGTTTGTAAAGCTTTAAATGTTAACTGTTAAAAGCAATGTTATCAGCTTTTACGACTAAACATTTGCAAACAACCTTGTACTGGAGAATCTGCACAAATAAAATTCTTAGGGGCCGTTCACATATCGCACCTAAAAACGCGTGGAAAACGCTAGTCGCGCCGCTTTCTCCTTCTTTCCAAAGCGCTCGGGCAGAAGCGCCCCTGAGGCGTCTGCCTTTGCTAAGTAACCATGACGTGCTCTCTCCATGACGTGCCCTCTCCATGAAGACCCGGAAATTTCAGCAAAGTATAAATGGATGCGGTGTGGACGCGCCTGGAAAAACGGGCGCATCGCACCGCGTGCGTGTCGCGACCGCGTCGCTTCCATTATGAGAGTGCATACTGCGCGCCTACATAGGAAATAACGAACTTGAGCACGCAAAAGACACGATATGTGAACGGCCCCTTAAACAGTTCAGTAGTGCAGAGTTTACAGGTTACTCTTCATTTTGAAGGCTCAAAGTAAAGTACTCCCACTTCCCGCTGAATGCTGCAGAGACGCTGTTCGGGAAGCACGTGACATAAAACGAGGCCAGCTATTGGCTATTCGCTACTTCACCTGCTGTACTGGCTGAGTAAAACCTCCGGTGGCTCATTACTGCCACACTTTGGTCACCGCAGATTTGAAATATGCACGAAATGAGCCGCTTATGGCAAATAAAATTCATTTAGCGACAAATCGATTACTAAATTAGTTGACAACTATTTTAATAATCGATTTTAATCGATTAAAACGATTCGTTGTTTCAGCTCTAGTGTGAACTGTATATATGTATTATGTACATATGCATTAACATTGTTGGTGTGGAAGGGCTTTTACATTTACCAAAAAAATAAGTTTTATATTAAGAATAAACAAGCCCAGCCCAGATATGAAAAGGAACTGAAAAGTAATGTATCACATTACTTTCCATAAAAAGTACCTAACGTAATTAGTAACTTTTTTAGGGAGTAACGCAATATTGTAATGCATTACTTTTAAAAGTAACTTTCCCCAGCACTGCTCACGCATCACCTGACCTGTCACTCACCCAGAGAGGCCAATCCCTGCACGCCGCAGCTGGCCCCGCCCACCCCCACACGACACAGGTTCGGCCAGCATCGGCCAATCGTCTGCAAGCAGCGGTTACTGAAGCGACTGGGCTGCAGGCTGCAGGAAACCAAGGCGGGAAATCAGTGGTCATGTGATCAGCGGTGACAGATTTAAAGACACAGATCCTCACCACGGCTGTAGAGGAGCGATGTGCAGCGTTGTGATGTTCCTGCATCCCGCTCCCAGAGCCCAGATCACCTCCTGTCCCGCCGGATCTGACGCGCTCCTGAACACATCACAATCAGCTGTGTGAAGCTTACCATTGATAACTATCTACAGGTGCCTCTAAAAAAATGTATATCATGAAAAAGTTATTTATCTTTTGTAATTTAATTCAAAAAAGCCAACGTATATTGTAGAATCATTGCATACTGCAATCAAACTTAAATATTTCAAGAGTTTTTTGTTTTAATTCTGATGGTTATGACTTACAGCTTAGGAAAAAAATAAAAAAGCAGGTTTAGTTATGCACTCAATACTTGGTTGGGGTTCCTTTCGCACAAATGACTGCTTCCATGCGGCGTGGCATGGAGGTGATCAGTCTGTGGCACTGCTGAGGCATTGTTGAAGCCCAAGTAGCTTTGATAGCGGCCTTCAGCTTCTCTTCTGTATTGTTTTTCAGATGTTACTTCTCTTCCTCTTCACAATACCCCATAGATTCTCTGTGAGGTTCAGGTCAGGGATGTTTGCAGGCCAATCAAAGCACAGTAATATCATGATCATCTGAAAGTGGTTTTGGCTTTGTTGGCAACTGCTAAAGTCCTGCTGCAAAATGAAATCAGCATCTCCATAAAGCTTGTCAGCAGATGGAAGCACAAAGGGCTCCAAAATCTCCTGGTTGATGTCTGCATTGACTTTGGACTTGATAAAACACAATGGAGCAACAGTAGGCAGACATCACAGCTCCCAAATCACCTCTGACTTCAGAAACTTCACACTGGACTTTGGATTCTGTGCCTGTCCAGTCTTCCTCCAGACCTTGATTTCCAAATGAAATGCTAAATTACTTTCATCTGAAAAGAGGACTGTGTGGACCACTGATCAACAGTCCAGTTATTTTCCTCCTTACCCCAGGTGAGATGCTTCTGACGTTACTCTCTGGTTCAGGAGGGTCTTGGATGCATGAATGTGACAGCTCTAGCTCTTTCCCTGAAGACGTCTGAGTGTGGTGACTGTCCACTCCTTGTGAAGCTCTCCCAAGTTCTTGAATCTGCTTTTCCTGACAATCTTCCCAAGGCTGTGGTCATCCCTGTTGCTTGTGCACCTTTTCCTACCACACTTTTTCCTTCCAGTCAACTTTCTATGAATATGATTTGATACAGCACTCTGTGAACAGCCAGCCCTTTCAGCAATGATCTTCTGTGGCTCCTCGTTGGTGTTTCAGTAGTTTTTCTCATAATTGTGGATGCATGTTCTAAACTAGCCCAAAAGGTACCCAGTGTTGAGACTCAAAATGAATCAAACTAATCAAGCTCAAAATGGAATATTTTTGAGATACTGATTTTTTTATTTTCCTAAGCTATAAGTCGTAACCATAAGAGTTAATACAAAAAAAAACCTCTTGAAATATTTCAGTTTGTTCTAATTCTAATATTTTGAGATGCTCATCTATCTATCTATCTATCTATCTATCTATCTATCTATCTATCTATCTATCTATCTATCTATCTATCTATCTATCTATCTATCTATCTATCTATCAATCTGACTACTTCTATCTATCTATCTATCTATCTATCTATCTATCTATCTATCTATCTATCTATCTATCTATCTGACTACTTCTATCTATCTATCTATCTATGTCTATTTTTCTATCGATCTGACAGGTCGTAATTTAAAGTTAAAAGAACAGATTTCTTTAAATATAAAAAAATAATAATAAAAAACTGCATTTGAAGAATAAATGTATGTATGTATAAATCTACATGAATATTAATTGAAATGTATTATATATATATAGTATAGTATGTAGTATTTATTAATAAAAAAAAAAGGTTTATGTCACCTGTATGTGAGTGACTGCAGTGCACGGCAGTGACAGCTGACGAGCCACAGAGATCTGTCCGTCAAAATACTGGGACAATGAGAGATGCTCAGAGAGATGAGACTCCGCCCCGCTGCTTTTAGCACCGCCTCCAGCCCCGCCTCCAGCCCACCCCTCAACACAGAGAGACCAAAACACTCTTCACTAAAACACACTGGCCATCATGTGAAAGAACATATATGTGAACAAATTACATATGAATATATTTTACCTGGTGCTGCGCAAGTACTCGTCTTTGTTCTCCTTCTTGCCACGGGATCGAGGTTTGAGATTGTGAAGAACAAGAGACTGAGTCTGAGAGCACCACTGAGACAGAGTCATCAGGAACTACACACATACACACACACACACACACACACAGAGAGAGGTTAGTCTGTCTTTGCTCTACAGTGACCTCTACAGGTGGTTCGTTTTATTAGCTGAGGAAGCCATTTTGGCAAGGGTTGTTTGAGAAATAATGAATGGAGATAAGCTTCTGAAGAGGTAAGTGAATTGAGTTTCTATCTTCTGTTGATGTTTGCTGATTCAGACGCTTTGCTGGTTTTAGTTGGATTAGATTTGGTTGGTTGAAGCCTTTGTGGATTCAAGTTGTGCAAATAAATAAAATGTTAACTCTGATTGGTAATTTGTCTGATTTTGTTATTTTTTTCTGATGAAATACACACATTGTAATAAAAGCCAAAATAAGAAATGGTATGTATATGAATATTTACTGAGTAATCCACTATTTCATAGAGGAGAGTCAAAATGACAATTTTCACCTGAGATTTGAAGCCTTCAGAAGGATGGCAGCATGATTATATTACTTTTACTCAGAGTTTGCTAAGTCTGTTAGTAAAGTCTGTCGATTCTATCCATCTTTATTGCACTATACTCCAGTGGTGACCATTCAAAAATGGAGAAAAAGCTGTTTTTGTGTGCTTTCTCCAAAGTTTGCATTGGTGTAACTCAAGAAGTATTAGAGATATCTCAATATCCTTTTAGATTTTGGGTTTTGACAAACTTTTCCTTTGGCATCTTCATTTTTGAGGCCCTGTATTAGGTTCATTTCTGGAGATATAGGAATCTCAATGCGGCTTCATGTGTAAATTGTTAAAAATGATTAATATTCAGTGGCCAAAAACTAAATGTGGGTCACTTTGCATATTGATGATATTTTTTGCTTTTAAAGTAGAAGTGCATCTTGTTTCCCTCTTTGCAAAAACACCATAAACTCAAGAAGATCTTAAAAAGCTTTTAGATTGTTTCAGCTATTTGACTTTTCTATTGGTATCTTTATTTTCTATAAGGTCGTATATGACTGAATGCAAGAGATTGTTGAATTGTTCCCATTTTCAGTTGTCAAAACTAAATGTCTTTCACTTTGTATACAGCTGATGCTTGTCATATTTAATCTCTGATGAATAAGGAATACTTAAAATGTAATGTAAAACTTTTACTTGTCACACAATTTCTGAAACCCGACGCTCAAACACCAGAAACACACACCAATCTGCAAAACCATAAACTCATCACCAAACACTTTTTGCAAAACACACAAACATCTAACATGAGTTAAAGGTGTTTGCAAAGGTCTATTAGGATAAAATAGCTTAGATGTCCTTCCTAATATGGGGAAACAAACATGTGTGTGTGTGTGTGTGTGTGTGTTTCCTTGCCTTCGATGACACTTGTGTGTTCTCCAGTGTTACTCTGATCCAAACAGCAGGATGACGTGCGACACTGCGCCAGTCCTTACACACCTGAGAGAGAGACGACACACACACACACTTAGACAGTGCAGCACACATCACACACATCATATATCTAACACACACACACACACACCTCAGCGGCGGTGAGCAGCGAGCGTGTGTCCAGATAAGTGAACACACAGAAGAGCGCCGCTGTGAGCCTCAGACGCTCTGAACACACGGCTGATTCACTGGATCTGTTCACACACCAGTGCAGATCCGGACCTGATCACAACAACAACAGATATCACACACTTCACACCCTAGCAACAACACCGCGACACCATGGAAACGAGGCACAGAGTTCTGTACAGGTACTGTAAAACTCTATTTAAATAATTAATAATCTCTATAATCAGTGCTTCTTTTCAATTAATTTTAATGTGTCTTTATGTGTTAATCAGGGTAATTATTATTATTATAGGATAACTAAAACCACAAAAAAAATAAAAATAATGTAATATATGTTAAAATAAAATATATTGTAAAAAAACATTTATTTTATTTCAACACTGCTCGTTTTGCATTACAGTAAAATATTACAGTAAAATAACCAAAATTCAATAAGCTAAAAATAAAAAATACTACCATTTAGACATTTCAAATATAATAAAAATGGCAAAAACACAACAAGATTACTAAAATTACTGTCTGTGTGGGGTGTGTGTGTGTGTGTGTGTGTGTGTGTGTGTGTGTGTGTGTGTGTGTGTGTGTGTGCGTGTCTGTGTCTGTGTGTGTGTGTGTGTGTGTGTGTGTGAGAATGTGAGTGTGGGTGTGTTTGTGTGCGTGTCTGTGTGTCTGTGTGTGTGTGTGTGTGTGTGTGTGTGTTCATGTCTGTGTGTGTGTGTTCATGTCTGGGTGAGTGTGGGGGTGTGTGTGTGTGTGAGTGTATGAGTCAGTGTGGGTGGGTGTGAGAGAGTGTGTGCACATGCATGTGTGTGTGTGTGTCTGCGTGTGTGTGTGTGTGTGCGTGTCTGTGTGCATGTGTGTGTATGTGTGTGTGAGAGTGTGTGTGTGTGTGCGAGTGTGTGTGTGTGTGTGTGCGAGTGTGTGTGTGTGTGTGTGTGTGTGTGTGAGTGTGTGTGTGTGTGTGTGTGTGTGAGTGTGTCTGTGTCTCTGTGTGTGTGTGTGTGTGTGTCTGTGTCTCTGTGTGTGTGTGTGTGTGTGTGAGTGAGTATGTGTGTGTCACTCTGTGTGTGTGTGTGTGTGTGTGCATGTGTGTGCTTGTGTGTGTGTGTGTGTGTGTTGTACCGGTGCGGCTGTAGGTCCTGTATCCCGTGTGTTGTGTGTCGTCCTGTGAGTCTGCGGTGTAAAGTGACCAGTTGTCTGAATCAGCATCAGTGTGTGTGTGTTGGATCATCCCAGGTGATTCGGATCCTCTCTCGTGCCCCTCAGCGGCTCCACACAACATGTGCTGATACTGCCGTCCGTCCCAGTGACCCTCACAGCCGCCCGAACCCACCGACAGTGTGCGTGGCCTCCGCTCGAACCTGACACACACCAGACACATCCCATCACTCCTGCAGCATCACAACATGAGCACAGATGTTAATATCAAATTATAAGCAGAGCAAACAGAGACTTTGGCTTCAAACGGACAGATTCCATCCAGATTAGTTAGAGTACTCTCTCTTTATGACAGCTCAAGATTTATTTTTGAGGTTCAGGTTCAATAAATGCCCAGTGTGAAGCCAAAGTCCATGTAAAAAGCATTGATACCTGTAGTACTGAGCGGCTCTGCAGTCAGACACATGAGAAGATCTCCTGCTCATCCCAGACACGCTGGAGCTCCTCTGTCAAACACACAAACACTTGACTGCTGACACATGAGGAGTATCAGTGGCCACTCTATATCTCTAAAACACGACGGTCTCTCTGTACCTGGTAGCCTGACGCTCTGCTTCCTGCCAGGTGTCTGTGAGAGGAAGTGACATCATCGCAGAGGTTCTGCAGCTGCGTCTCGGCTCTCTCGGCTCTCTCCAGCAGGTCCTCCATGAAGCGCTGCAGACGGATCTTAGCGCTGGCTTCCTGGAGCGCAGTGTCCCTCACAAACCTGTCCAGCTCACACACTTCCCTAATACACACACACACACACATTCACATGCAACTCACACACCATCTAAATTAGTGATGCTCCAAAATGGTTCGCTTACCGAAACACAGAAACTAAAATTAAAGTTTCTATATATAACTGACCCTGTTTTATGGCTCCCACCTACAGATTCCCACCCCTAGCCATCAGAAAAGTTAATTAAGCATTGGTCAATGATTACCGCCCTCCAAAACTATTGCATATGAAACTGAATTTTTCTGTGCAATTTCAGAGGAAATGATTCAGTTGCTGGTGTTTCAGTGCATCTCTAATATGAGCACACACTCACTGTTGTTTGTGCCGCAGTTGTTCGTCTCTCTCTCTCAGCTCGTATCTGAGGCTGGCCAGCATCTCCACAGAAATGTCCACCTGCCGCTCCAGCTCGGCCGCCCGCTCCTCCGCCTGCTGCTTCTGTCTGAGCATGCGCTCGCTCTCTCTCTGGGCCTGTCTCACCTCCACGCTCCTCCGCTTCACCTCGTCCTGCAGCGCCTCCAGTTTGAGCGAGACGCGCTCCTGCACCTCCAGAGCCAGCTGTTGAAGCCGGGCCTCCAGCGCCAGCCTGCCCAGCCAAGGCACTCCTAGCTGGGCCACAGCGCGTCCGGTGTCTGCCCCCTCTTCTGCGGCGCTGGAGCTTACGGCGAGCGCCAGCACTGGAGACCGAGATGAGGGCGAGTCTCTCTGGATGAGGATCTTTCGGAGCGGACGGGCCAAACTCAGGGCATCCAGGAGCTCGAACCGCAGGGGGTGGTCGATTTCATCCCCTCGCTGTGTATAAAGGGACATCAGTCTGCCCTCAGAGCTCCGGCGAGTGGTCAGACAGAGTTTTTGGCAGGAGCGGACGCTGGAAAGGTGCTCCCCAAACCCGCACGGCTCTCCACAGGTCGGGCAGTGTGACGGCAGCTCTGTGCTGGTCGACATTCTGCGACACACACTCACACGCTCGAAACACAACTCCTGAGTCACATACTGAGATCATTCAGAGATCAGGAACATTTAAGTCACTTTAGGAGCGTTTCAGGAACTTTAAGAGAGATTCAAGAACGTTTCAGGAATTTTAGGAGTGTTTCAAGAAACTGTCAGTAACTACGAGCATTTCAGGAACATTTCAGGAACTTTAGGAGCTTTTCAATAAAGTTTCAGGAATGTTTTAGTTACTTTAGGAGTGTTTTATCAATGTTTCAGTAACTAGCAGTGTTTCATTAACAGAGCATTTTAAAGCTATTTCAGTATCTACTGGATGTTTCAAATGTTTTTCAGTAAACGTTAGAAGCATTTTAGGGGTGTTTCAGTATCTTCTGTGGGCATTTTAGTAACATTAGGAGTGTTTCCGAGGTGTTTCGGTATCTTCTGGATGTTTCAAAGGTAATTTAGTAACTTTGGGAGCATCTTGGAGACGTTTCCGTATCTTTTGGTGTGTTCCAAGGGCCTTTTAGTAACTTAAGACGCGTTTTAGGTGGTTTAGTATCTTCTGGAGCATTACAATGTCATTTCAGGAACCCTAAAGAGAATTGGAAGACATTTCAATCACTTTTTTTAGGGTTTCAGTATCCTCTGGGGTCTTTCAAGGGCATTTCAGTCATTTTTATGAGTGTTTACAGGGTATTTCAGTATCTTCCGGGTATTTCAGTAACTTAAGGACCGCTTTAGGGCTGTTTCAGAAGCATCTTGGGGTATTTCAAGGTCTTTTCAGTAACTTTTTGATGGCATTCCAGAGGTGTTTCGGGCCCCTCAGTAACTTTGGAGTGATTTAGAGGGAATTCAGTGTCTTCTGTGGTGCTTTTAGGAGCTTTTCAGTCCAACACCGGCTCGTGCACAGCTGCACCTGCAAAAGAAAAAGACTTGTCCATCTCATCTTACACTTACACAGTATACATAGAAGTATAAAGTGTTGTTTTTGTTCTCCTGTGATCATGTCTTATCTTGTTTAGAGTGGCAGGACTGCTAGTGTTTTATGCTATGTATTTGTTCACAGTCTCACTCTTGTTTAAATGAATCATGTGCTCTAAACAGCACTGGTGCCACCTATATTTCAATGTCTCTCTCCTTCCTGCTTTCTTTTCCTGATTTATTAAATGTATGGCTACTAGAATATCAAAAATACACTAATTGTCTCTCCATCTTTGATTTACAAAAATGCTCTATTATATTAAATTCATATTATAGTTTTATAATTTATATAGTTCACACATATCATCATATTGAGTTCAGTTAGAATTTAAAAAATAATGTTTTTCAAGTCTTTTCTGCACATCAAGGCAGCATTTGCTTGCTCAGAAACACAAGATTAACAGTAACATTTTAAATTATTATAATAATTTAAAAACATCTGTTTTCTGTGTGAATCTGTGTTAGTGTAATTTATTTCTGTGATGCTCCGCTGTATTTTCAGCATCATTCCTCCAGTCTTCAGTGTCACATGATCTTCAGAAATCATTCTGATATTCACAGATGAATAGAAAGTTCAAAAGAACAGCATTTATTTGAAAATAAACACGAGTAATTAGTTAATAAATCCCCACCATATTCTATATTCAACATCATTTCAAACATCTTAGATGCACACTCATGAATTAAAAATGTGAGGGAGGTTATTGTAAGTGACATGCTGGAATTCATGCGTGACTCTGCGCGCGCGCTCCGCGTTATTTCCGCATGAATATGATGAAGACAAAAGCTGCGGTCCGAGAAAAGCTCCATTAACAACGCGAGGATGAAAAACAGTCTAGAGATATGCACGTGTGCAGTCTTCTGCTCATGCTTTCTCATTTAAGGTTCACTTGCATGTTTTATGTTGCAACTGTTATTGAAAGAAACCCCTACACAGTGAAAATGCATCATCAGTCGGTTTGGTCCTGTACTGGTATGTGTGTGAATCACGCGACCCAGCCCGAGAACTTCATGTGCATCATCCAAAAGCATGCAGTAGCTAATTCAAATGAACGTGCAGCATTAAAAATAAAAATTAAAAACCCACCGGTTCTCTGTCTGGACTCTCGTCTTCCGCAGACCCAGTTGCTCCGGTCGCCTCTGACGTCACTCCCGGTCTGGGAGAAGCGGACCGCTCGAGGAGCGTGAAGTAGAGCAGTAAGAAATATACATTTATGTGGGAGCGCGCGCGTCACGTTCTGTCGGGCACGCGCCGCTCTGACTCCTGTGCGCGAGCGCCGCTGTCCACACTCACGTGGTGCTGAAGCTCAAACCGAGAGCAACATGGTTGGATTAAAATATGCAAAAATCGTGTTCATAATTACAATACATTTAATATGTGCTTAAATATGTTTGAATGCAGAATCTAAGAGAACGAATACGCTACATTTTCTTTAAAAACAATCTCTCTCTCTCTATATATATATTTAGGCCTATTAGATCGAGTGAGATGATACCCAGCAAACAGTGGTCCGACGGCGACGTCGTGTGGCCGGCCAAAAATAGTCGCGGTAGGACGGCATAAATCGGTATAAATATGTAACACAGAAGATTTCCTAAAAATGCATTCAGATATGTTTGTACACGTTTATAGTTCTATGGGGTTTGATGTATAATTGTTTCTTTGACTTTAAGATACGTGTAGTTAAATATTTGTGAATCGGTTGTGAGAGGACGTCACCTAGTGACGTCATTTACACGTGCGTTACACGTCCATCATGACCCTCTGTGAAATCCTTGTGGAATATGCAAAAGCTGTGCTTACACCTTGATTAATACTGCAATAATTAATTAAAGTGCACCAAGTAGTTTTTAAGAGGTTTTAAAGATGTTGTGAATAGACGTCCACTGACGTCTTTTACACGTCTCCTCATGGTTTGTGAAAAGATGTCCAAGCAAGAATAGCAGGGAAAAAAATTATATACAAAGTAAATATATTCACTTTATCTTGTTTAAAAAAATTATAATCACAAAGAGCCCAGCGTAGTTAAGTGATTGCAAAGCAATGCTGCAATTTAGTCATTATTTCAACCTGTTTTATGTATTTGTTGTTATTATTTTTTATTGAATCTATGCATATACATGTAAAACAGATATATACCCGGTCACAATTTCGGTCTGAGTTGGATGTAATTGCCAAAACGGTGCTGCCAAGATGTAGACACAAAACATACTGATATATTTCGTGATATTACAAAATCCCGCGATAGGATAGATTATCTCGCGAGATCTCGCTTTCTTCCGGAAGTTCCGGTGCATCAAGCAGGCAACCACTACGAGGAGGAGAGGACTCGAAGAGGACTCTTGGAGGGAGATTTGTCGATATAAATTACATAAAATCTACTGCTGTGTAAGTACATTTTGTATTATTTGATTAACGTGCTTGAGTTTTACTTGTTTGACACGAACCGAGAGAAATGATGCCCACGTTGTCAACTGCAATTCACTTTTTTGTCAACTGCAATTCACTACGAGTTTGGCTAAAATTAGCTAACGTTAGAAAGCTAAAAGTTACTTATATTGATGTAATTTTTATTGGTACGCTTTAATTATTCAGGGGACATCACAGCCCTCCTGTCTTATCAGAAATGTCCTGAGTGTTTCTCAAGGGCATCACATTCAAGCATAACACCTTTTGTACAATAAAAATAAAATCTAATGCTTGTTGATTACCTTTTTTCCCTAATGATTTATTCATCTTGGACAAAGGTTATTTTTATTTTTTTTGCTGTAGACCATAAAGATATTTTGAAAATGAGTGCATGTCATTTATCTCAAATGTTTTATTTTATTTATTTTAAAAATACATGTATTCTCTTCCCTCAGATGCTGTGAAGAGGTGGAGACTCTGAATGGGATGCAGCGATGACAGAACACCTGAAGCTTGCTCCGGGAAGAGATGGGGGTGGAGGTTACAAGAAATGAGCCAAACTACTGTAGTTTGTTTAAGGGATAGTTCACCCAAAAATGAAAATATTCATAATTTTCTCACCCTCATGTTACGATCATAATAATTTTTCCTACAATGGCAGTTAATGGATTGTGAGATCTGCTTGTTTACAAACATTCTTCCAAATATCTTCTTCCAAAAGAAACCATCTTTTAACATTCTAGTAGAAAACACATGAAGGCATTCTCAGAAATGTAATATTTGAATTCATGTTGGTTCTATACACTTTAAAAATAATTTACACCACTTTGATTTCATAAATAGCAATGATTTCAAACATATTTTACGATGAGGGTCTTACGTTTTATGATTTTCTTGTCACATGACAACAATGGCTCCTGCAAGGTGTTTATGCCACATGTTCAAATATTAATAATATTCTTAATATTATATGATTAAAGTATTTAAAAATAAATGCAATTAATATTGATTTATATTATTATATATTAAAAACATTAATAAAGTCAAAACTCAAAAATTTCTATTTGCGTTTGTTTAAGATTGAGTATTTCAGCACTTTTTATTCAGTGATGCCCCTCATTAAATCATATTTCTAATGAAAATGCTAGGCCTGTAAACTTATTTCAGAAATCCAAAATAGATACAAAGATTACATTGAAAAACATATTTTTAAATATATTATCATCTTTAAGATTCTTATTTGTCATTGTCCCAGTAAAGCAAACATGAAAACAATATGGTCAGAACACAGAAAAGTATACAGGTTTGAAACATGAGGGTGAGTAAATGAAAGAATTTCCCCTTTATATAATGATTCAGTATTTTGTAATTAGTATTTTAGTTTGGTTAACAGATGCTAAACTGTTCAAAAACAATAAAATGTGCTAAATCAGAACATGCTTCTTTTTTTGCATATGTCCACAAATAATGTGTTATTGTTAGTGATGTACAAGTGATTAAGATGTTTTATGGACGTTCATGTCTGACTGGACCGATCTTGAACTTTTGTCAAGATGTTTTAAACCTCAAGACATAATTGATTGCCTTTCACGATGTTACACAGTGGGTGTGTGATTATTTTATATGCAGGCTTTTATATACATACACTTAAACTATGCAGCAACGCATTTAAAAATCCAGAAGACGACACATTTAGACGTCCAGAAGACGTCGGTTCAACTTTCATTTTGGAACTATTTTTCAACCATGACGGGACGTCTCGGATGGACGTCTTTTCAACGGTCAAAAGACGTCCGAATGTTTGCTGGGTATACTGTCACTAAGTTATCTCTCTCTCTCTCTCTCTCTCTCTCTCTCTCTCTCTCTCTCTCTCTGTGTGTGTGTGTGTTAGCATACACAAAGTCATAAATGTTTAAAAGTATATTAATGTGTTTGTGACGTACACAGCTGCTGACTTGATGACCATCATCAATAACTCAATTGTACAGTGGAGTAAGGTAAGTGAACGTTTATCAATTACACATTAGAAAAGGAGGAAGCTGGAACTTGGAAGAGAAAAACGCCTTAAATCCAGGTATGCGTAATTATTAGGCAGATTTTCTTTTACAGATAAAACGAGCCAAAAAAGATTACCACTTGTAAAAGATTAAATGCTAAATTAATAGTTAAGACTGATGTGGTTTGGAATTGGTAAAATACCAAAAAGTATGATCAGAAATCAACTTGCTTCTTAATTCTGCACAGTGTAAGGTAAGGTAAAGGTAAGATTTGGTAGCTGTACATTAAGTCTAATCAATGAATAATGTAGGTAAACGTCAAGTGTAATAATAATGAATGATTCTGAAATAAGACAACTGTGAAAGCTTTGAAATGTATTTTAGGTTTGCCATGTTCTGTACAGGGCTGAGGACCTGTAAACTGCTCATCTGGGATCCATCACAGCAAGTTACATGTGCCACACAATCAGCAATTCTGTATATTAGGTAATTGGGGTGGGATGTAGAGGGTGTGGGTGAAGACTGTAACTATATTAAATTAGTTGTTTTAAATCAGTTGTGTTAAACTAGAGACAGACTGTGATTTGTGTTTTAGAATATGGATAATTTAATATAAGATATGTATATCCAGTCGCCTTCCCGTCCATGAAATGGTATGAACACACATAAGAGCGCTTGGGTGGGCGCTTTAAATTTAGCGCCTTCATCCCGCTCCACTCCAGAACTGACTCAAATGATTCGCGAATCCGCTTTAAACTCCCGAACTGACTCAAATGAATCGCGAACCCGCTTTAAACTCCCGAACTGACTCAAATGAATCGCGAACCCGCTTTGAACTCCCGAACTGACTCAAATGAATCGCGAACCCGCTTTGAACTCCCAAACTGACTCAAATGATTCACAATCCGAAGTTCCCATCCAAATCAAATGACACCACCAGCACTACTATTGGCTTAATTCTCTAATTTTATAACATTTACTGAAATTAATGTACAAAAAGTATGCTGTTAACAAATAAAATATCAATATTTCCATTCCAAACTACTTTCCATGTCGAAACATCCAGGAACATAACCAGCTGAGCAGATCACTCTCTCACTATTTGATTGCTCTAGTCTTTATCCACTCATCATCATCATCATCATCCACCAATCAGAACACACGAGAACTCTTTGACCACAGCTGCTGTGCTTCTAAAGCTCTTGCAGCAGCTCAACACTGGTTTTCTCTGAGGTGGTCGGATCACATCAGATTGTGGTTAATCTTGCAGATCATGACTTATATCTACTCTTCCTCTCCCTGCAGTTTGGTAATTATAAAGATTCCTCCTTTGAACTCCCACCTCTTCTGTGGGTTTTATTGTTCTGGGTCTGAATTTGGGCTCCTGGGATCTCAAAAAAGAAACCTTTTCAATCTCCAAGGTGAACATTATGACAACACCAGTGTTGTGCTAGTTACTAAGAAATATTAACTAGCTACAGTTACTAGTTACTTAATTTTTGGGTTTTGTTTGTTTTTACCTACAATTGATGTGTCTGCAACATCTGCATTCGAGCATTTCAGTGGGCTTAGTTACAATAATTTGCAGTTTCAGTTACAATAATTAATCAAAAATTGCGACATTAATAACTTACTTTTAGCAACATCAGACGCACACGCGCGCACAAGATCTCCCAGTTCTTACTTCTGGAGACTCGCACTAAACGGTTCATTTGAATCAGTGAGTGGTTGACTCCAGAACAGCTGCAATCGGATCATTCTAATTCCTAAACGAATCGTTTGGTGCGATTTGCGATCCGATTAAAGTTTATTTTGAAAAGACTCAGTTCGTTCATGATGAATCAGACACCGCTTGGAGCACGTGATATATTAAAGGGAGTAACGATATGTTTTATGAAATGTAGTGAAGTTAAAAGTACGATTTAATGCTTTGGAATGTAGTGAAGTAAAAGTAAAAGTTACTCAAAATAAAATTACTCAAGTAAAGTACAGATACTTTAAAAATTTACTTAAGTACAGTAACGAAGTAAAGCTACTCCATTACTGTCCACCACTGCCTACACACTAATGGCCCACAATAATAAACATAAATACTCATCTGAGGAGGAATATAATTTATATAAGGGGATATAATTTTATATGCAATATTACCTTTTCTTTTCATCATCATCTTTAAGAGTTCATGATCATTTCTGTTCAACTTTCTCAGTTGATAAATCTGAATCAACTGAGTCACGAACAGGCTCAGAAGTGCCGATCTGAAAACTTTGACCTACCAATGTAAAAAATAAATGCATTTTAATAATTAAGATTGATCTTCCTCTATATTATATGAACAGCCTAACTTTTAACGAGCAATGCACCATAAGATCACCTTTATACTATAAACAAAACACTATATTTCAGCCTATATAAATAACCTCTATGTAAAAAAATGTAGAATACCAAATTCATTCAACACGTTATTAAATCATAATTAGTTTTTAAACACTTGACAGGAACTTTCAGATCTGATTTCAAAGTTACTGCGTTTATAAAACAACTGTATGAAAGACTCAGATCACGTATCTAAAAATAAATCGCTATAGTAAAAGAGAAATAATAAGAGGAGTGAAGTTTCCTACCGTTCTGCTGTGTTTGGTCCTCACGTGCGTCTGACGCTCCGCGGCGCGTCTCCGCCCCTCACACGCGCGTTAACAGCGCTAAATTAATCATCTGTGCTAATTATTATACATTTACTTCATTGTCAGCTTCAGGTACTTCATTTATTATTGTTCAAGGAACTGTTTGAAACAAAAAAAAGGTTGTATTTCAGTGTCTCTGCATGTGATTATAGATCAACAGCGCCACCTGCTGTCGACACGCGGCTATTGATAGTGATGCTACAGTCAAAAATCAGTAAGAACTTATCAAAATAAAATAATAGTTTCTATTTTAATATCCTTTAATATCATTTATTTCTGTGATATGCAGCTGTATTTTCAGCATCATTCCTCCAGTCTTCAGTGTCACATGATCTTCAGAAATCATTAAAATATGATGATTTATTATCAGAATTAATAATAGTTGTGATGCCAAATATTATTTTGGAAACTGCGATACCTTTTTCAGGATTCTTCAATGTATAATTATTATTTTTTTTTTTTAAAGAACAGCGTTTATTCAAAATATAAATCTCTTCTTACAATATTAATCTTTGATTCACTTCTTATCAATTTAATACATTCTAAAGAAGTTATAAACTTTTGAACTCTAGTGTTTATTGTTAGAAAAGACTTCTATTTTAAATAAATGCTCTTCTTTTTAACATTTCATTCATCAAAGAATCCTGAAAGAAGTATCACAGTTCTGCAGCACAACTCTGATAATAAATCAGTAATGGAGTAATGATGCTGAAAATCACAGAAATAAAATAGATTTTAATGTATATTAAAATAGAAAAATAGTTTTTACTTCATAATAATATATATATTTTTTAAATCCTGTATTTTTGATGATTAAAAGAAACTCCTGTAAAAACAAACAAACATTACAAATCATTCTGATCCCAAACTCTGACCTGTGTGTGTGTGTGTGTGTGTGTGTGTGTGTGTGTAGCACTTACACACTGATCCCCACAATAATAAAGATGTTAAATACTCATCTGAGGAGGAAACGATGTTGCATCATAATGAAAGGATGTGTGACGTACACTTTTCTGTAAACTGATCCAAACATTTTTTCACTGATTTAGAGTAGAGTAAGAATATTTACTGTATTGCGCAAGTTAGTTCATACTTAGATATAATTTTATATGCAATATTACCTTTTCTTTTCATCATCATCTTTAAGAGTTTATAATAATTTCTGTAACAACACATGCAACTGAGGTACAAGAAGGCTTGACTTCCAAAAGTCATTGAAATCCTTTAAAAATCAAATCGAGAGGTTAAAAAGCCTCAGGTCCAAATATTCACTTATCACTAATTAACTTTTGGACAAACATTTCCTGCTCCGATGTCCAGATCTGAATTTTAACAAAAAATCACAAACAGTCTCCGGAGTCTCGATCTGAATCAACGGAGTCAATAACAGGCTCCGAAGTGCCGATCTGAATCAACGGAGTCGCGAACAGGCTCCGAAGCGCCGATCTGAATCAACCGAGTCGCGAACAGGCTCCGAAGCGCCGATCTGAATCAACCGAGTCGCGAACAGGCTCCGAAGCGCCGATCTGAATCAACCGAGTCGCGAACAGGCTCCGAAGCGCCGATCTGAATCAACCGAGTCGCGAACAGGCTCCGAAGCGCCGATCTGAATCAACCGAGTCGCGAACAGGCTCCGAAGCGCCGATCTGAATCAACGGAGTCAATAACAGGCTCCGAAGCGCCGATCTGAATCAACCGAGTCGCGAACAGGCTCCGAAGCGCCGATCTGAATCAACCGAGTCGCGAACAGGCTCCGAAGTGCCGATCTGAATCAACCGAGTCGCGAACAGGCTCCGAAGCGCCGATCTGAATCAACCGAGTCGCGAACAGGCTCCGAACTGCCGATCTGAATCAACCGAGTCGCGAACAGGCTCCGAAGCGCCGATCTGAATCAACCGAGTCGCGAACAGGCTCCGAAGTGCCGATCTGAATAAAAACAATCAACGATAGATCCCAAAAGAGTTCTATTTTTTTTAGAAAGAAAGAATAAATTTTACTGACCCCAAACTTTTGAACTCTAGTGTTTATTGTTCGAAAAGACTTCTATTTTAAATAAATGCTCTTCTTTTTAACTTTTCATTCATCAAAGAATCCTGAAAGAATATCACAATTTCAGCAGCACAACTCTGATAATAAATCATCATATTAGAATGATTTCTGAAGATCATGTGACACTGGAGACTGGAGGAATGATGCTGAAAATCACAGAAATAAAATAGATTTTAATGTTTATTAAAATAGAAAATTTTGTTTTACTTTATAATAATATTTAACTTTTTTTCTCTGTATTTTTGATCAAATAGATGCAGTTTTGATGAGTTAACTCCTTTAAAAAAAAAAAACATAAAAAATCATTCTGATCACAAACTCTGACTGGTGTGTGTGTGTGTGTGTGCGTGTGTGTGTGTGTGTGTGTGTGTGTGTGTGTGTGTGTGTAGCACTTACACACTGATCCCCACAATAATAAAGATCTTAAATACTCATCTGAGGAGGAGACAATGTTGCATCATAATGAAAGGATGTGTGACGTACACTTTTCTGTAAACTGAGTCAAACATTTTTTCACTGATTTAGGGAAGAGTAAGAATATTTACTGTATTGCGCAAGTTAGTTCATACTTAGATATAATTTTATATGCAATATTAACTTTTCTTTTCATCATCATCTTTAATAGTTCATGATCATTTCTGTTCAACTTGATTTCTCAGTTGATTACTCCATCCACAATTCATAAAACACAACACATGCAACTGAGGTACAAGAAGTATTGACTTCCAAAAGTCACTGAAATCATTTAAAAATCAAATCGACAGGTTAAAAAAAAGCCTCAGGTCAAATATTCATTTATCACCAATGAACTGTTTGACAAAAACTTCCTGCTCCGATGTCCAGATCTGAATTTTAAAAAATTACAAGTAAAAATGATAGTAAAAACAATTAAGATTGATCTTCCTCTATATTATATTAACAGCCTAAGCACCATAAGATCACCTTTACACTATAAAAAAACACTATATTTCAGCCTATATTAATAACCTCTATGTAAAAAAATTTAGAATACCAAATTCATTCAACACGTTATTAAATCATATTTAGTTTTTAAACACTTGACAGGAACTTTCAGATCTGATTTCAAAGTCACTGCGTTTATAAAACAACTGTATGAAAGAGTCAGATCACGTATCTAAAAATAAATCGCTATAGTAAAAGAGAAATAATAAGAGGAGTGAAGTTTCCTACCGTTCTGCTGTGTTTGGTCCTCACGCGCGTCTGACGCTCCGCGGCGCGTCTCCGCCCCTCACACGCGCGTTAACAGCGCTAAATTAATCATCTGTGCTAATTATTATACATTTACTTCATTGTCAGCTTCAGGTACTTCATTTATTATTGTTCAAGGAACTGTTTGAAACAAAAAAAGGTTGTATTTCAGTGTCTCTGCAGGTGATTATAGATCAACAGCGCCACCTGCTGTCGACACGCGGCTATTTGTAGTGATGCTACAGTCAAAAATCAGTAATAATTCAAACTTATCAAAATAAAATATATAAAATAATAGTTTCTATTTTAACATCCTTTAAAATATCATTTATTTCTGTGATTAAAAAAAACATAATAAATCATTCTGGTCTCAAACTCTGACCGATGTGTGTTTGTGTGTGTGTGTGAAGCACCTGTTCTGCATCATAAAAGCTGTTGTGTTGAGCCCTTTCACAGCTTAAGTATGAAAACTATCAACAATGGACAACATAACACAAAACAGTTTGAAATAAACAAATGAAAGCAATCTGAATTATTCAGAATCAATTTCGAGAAACATATATATATATATATATATATATATATATATATATATATGTGTGTGTGTGTGTGTGTGAGAGAGAGAGAGAGAGAGAGAGAGAGAGAAACAACCATACAGACAGAGAGATTTGGTGTTTTATAGTCCGCCAATAGTTGGCGCTAGACTTACATCGTTAATGTGAAAAGTTGGAACATTAATGTACAATTACTGTGCAATGTGGAAAGTAGCACTAAATAGTGAGTTGTGTACAAAAGTATGGATCTTGCTTCCTAATGCATACATGTGTATTGGCATAATCATTGAAGACTCCGAATAATGTCAATAAATAAAGTTTTATTTGAAACATTCAGTAGCCTCAAAGGCGTTTAACAGAGTTTCATTGCACAAGAACAGTTTTCAAAGGCGAAAGACAATAATATCGAAACGACCTCAGGAGGCCAATCTGCACATCCACGTGTGCTACTGCAACTCAACTACGATGTTGAAGTGTTAAATACTCTAGCGCTTCAGGTTCCCAAGAACCAACCAGACACATTCTACTGTCAAAAGTGGAATACAATCACTTATGGAAATCTATAAGATAGATTCTTCGTATACTCTCTTGAAAATCGACGATACAAAATTACGGTCAATAACGTACAAATATATAGAGCTCTTTTCCTGTGCTTTATAAAGTGATGTATCAAAATACAACAACGTGTGTCGCATGCCAGCGTGGTGGAGCGGTGTAAAACAAGTACACGTTCACATCAAGACATGCATGAGATTTCAGAAACAACATCTGAGGTTTGAGAGAGCGACGTTCTCGAAAAAAAACATGGTTTTGTGCGACTTAAACGAGGCGCTGTCCACCGGAAGTGCTGAAACACGTCTGGCTCTGCAGACAAAGAGTTTTTAAGCGTTCCCTCGCGTGCCAAGCTCGCTTCAGGCTTTGTTATAGACTCTTCCAGTTCTCGGACTGCAGAGCTGCTCTGGCACATGAGCTACATGCGTTGCATGCGCGTGCGTGCGAGCGAGCCATAAACCTCGGGTAGAATTGAACCAACTGAAAGCGTCCGAGCTTACGCGAGTCCGGGGAGGGAAAACGCGCACGCCGCGGCCAGGAGCTCCGTCTTCTGCTGCATCCTCTCGAGTTGCTTGAGATGCACGCGTCCGTGCCGCTTCCTCTCGTCGCTGCGCGCGAAGCGACGCCCGCACACGTCGCAGGAGAACGGTTTCTCGCCGGTGTGCGTGCGCATGTGGGTGGTGAGGTGGTCGCTGCGGCTGAAGCAGCGCAGGCAGACGCGGCACTGGAAGGGTTTGTGTCCGGTGTGGATGCGGACGTGGCGGTTGAGCTCGTCGGAGCGCGAGAAGCGGCGCTCGCAGTTCTCAACCGGGCAGGAAAAGGGCTTCTCGCGCGCCGCGCCCTTCCTGCCGCGCGGTTTGGTGCTCCGCGTGTTGGTGGCCAGCAGCGAGTCCAGGAACGCGGTCGTGGCACACGGGTATGAGATGGTCCGGTAGAGGCTGTTCTCGTGCGCCGCGACGGGGATCTGGAAGTTTAACGCGCTCGCCTGTTCCAGCGGCTCTTGCTTGATCCACGTGTCCAAAACCGATTCGGTCTCGGGACCCAATGGTGAAAGCAGGTCAATGATGTCATCCAGGTCTGACAGCTCGTGGGAAGCGAATCCGTCGAACAGATCGCCTCCGTTACAGCAGCTGCCTCCGCCGAACTCGCTCTTGACGCGGGAGTTCGCCTCCGCGAATTCGTCCAAGGAGTCGTTGCACAGCGATTCCGGGGAGCCCAGCGAGCTGCCGGTGGATAACAGCGACTCCTGGCGCGACAGCGCGCTTCCGCGGGAGTTACCGGAGAAGTTGTCAGAGATGCCGACAATGTCGGTGAGGATGCTGAGAAGCGCGTCTGCGCTGCACGGCCCGGTCTCCGTGTAGAAGCTGCCGGTGTATGTGAGAGGTGACGGCGGGAACCCATCGTTGGAGCAGTCGGGGAAACCGGCATCCAGCGGCTCCGCTTTGGGCTTCAACAAACCGCAAGCTGTGAGAAGAAGAGGAGAGAGATGCGTTACATAAGCTGTTGACTCACTGCATCAGGACTTGAATGCAAACTATAAGTGTGCTGTTGCATTCAGTGCATTGCATGTAATTTGATCTCTTTTATCAATAAATCAGGTGCTTTTAGGAGTTAATGTACTGATTTAATATGAATAAGATAAAATCCAGTGCTTACCAGCATCAGGTTGATTCTGAACGGCGGATTGTTCCTCCAGAGGAAGCGTTTGAGCGCAAAGCAGATCCAAAGCGCTGAAGTCCACGGTGTTCAGCATGATGTCGATGTGAAAATAGAGCAAAATCCACAAGGAATTATTTCCAATTGGCAATCCTGCTTTGGGATTCCCTTTCAGTTAGGCTTGCTTCAGGTTGTGGTCTCCGTCGATTCGTTTACCGGAATTCCTCGTCCTGCTTTTATATCGTTCGGCTCCGCCGAGGCTCCGCCCACCGCTCATCTACGTCGGCAGGAGGATTCCCCGCCGTGTGCTGACTCTGGACGGCTCTTGCCCAAATATGGGCAGAGGATGTGACGGGGTTCCCCTCCGAAAATGGGCATGGGGCGTGACGTAGCGGCGACTTTCCTGAAGACCATTGCGGAAAAATGAGGCGCGTTTGAATGACAGGCAGCCATTATGTTCGCAATGGAACAGTGTCAAAGTGAAATAGCCTCGGGTGACTTTTGACAGACGATATGATGGGTTAAAACGATAAACCGCGGCAGCGAGACAGAATGCACACCCATGCAATGCAAATATAACAGACTTTTAACCACAGACGAGCTAGCCTTGTTTGCATATTGGAGATTAAACCGATTTGTAACAGGAAATGTGTCAAATATCAAGCCTCTGTTTTGCATCTGCAACCATCTGTCGAGTAACTGCTGGCCTGCATTAACTTTGCTCCTTTTTCCTGATGTTTCGTAAAGGAAACTGATTCTAGATCAGCTGTGCAGTTGATGCAGCGTTCAGAGGATTTCAGCACCGCGGACAGCGACACTGCGTCCTGCATACACACACATGCATGAGATCTTCCCGCCTGCAATAATGCATCTAAATCTAATGCTAAATCCACCTGACAATCAAAGCAGATCGTTTATTATGCTTGTGCACGTTCATATGGCTAATATGAGTCGAAAGATTTATGCATGTATGTTTGCATGTATGCAAACGATGTAAGATCATGGTCACACAGTAAAAGCGTGACTGAGAATAACATCTGCTCCGAATCGTTTTTATTTTATCGCGTTATGTAACGCTTCATTTCTCCAGATCGCCTAATGAGCCGTGGCGCGCATTTGGACTGCAGCTGCATCTATGATTTTCAAACATGAGTCATGAAGTTTCTTTTGATAATGACATTTAACCAGCATCCAGCCTTCAGCGCCCATGGAGATTCATTTATTAGATGATGAGACTCAGGTGGAGCTTCATTCTGAGATGAATGCAACGCTGCTGAAATAAATTGGTTCATTTTGAAAGGAGCCTAAACAAGTGGGGAAACTGCATGCAGTTTTATTCAATAAAAAGAAATTGTAATATCTTGTGCAATTTTGCTTTTCAAGTTAATGTATTTGTTGTTGCTGTTTACAGGTGTTAAGCACTTTTTAAGTATCAGTGATTCTTCTGGATTGTTTTAGCTCTCAGATCCCCCAGGTTATACATGAAAAAAACGAATTAATTACTTACCATTCTTTTAAAATCATCTGACTTTAGCATGCATATAATATTCAAGCATTATCCTTCTGTATAGCTGTCTGACTACTAGGTACAATAATCGAGTCATGTGAAATGTCATTGCATTTATTTGTGATTTACACTCTTAAAAAATAAATGTCCCAATTCCCTCACAACTCCAAGAATCAGATTTGGTTCCCCGAAGAACTCTGAATGAGAATGAGAGTCAGATTTGGAGGAATGTAGCATTGCATCAGTGTCTCGCCAATGGATGTGAATGGGTGCCGTCAGAATGAGAGTCCAAACAGCTGATAAAAACATCACAATAATCCACAGCACTCCAGTCCATCAGTGAACATCTGGAGAAGACAAAACCTGAAACACATCCAGCATTAAGATGATTTTAACTCAAACACATAGAGTCTATAATCCATAATAACACTCCTCCAGTGAAAAAGTGCATCTGCTGTTGTCTCTCACAGATTAGTTTAGATCTGTTTAAACGCTGCTTGATCTGTGCAGATTTCTCTCCTGATTCAGACCAGAACACTGTTTCACTGGAGGAAGTGTTATTATGGATTATAGACTGTATATGTACTGTGGATTACTTGTGGATTATTGTGATGTTTTTATCAGCTGTTTGGACGCTCATTCTGACGGCACCCATTCACTTCCATTGATCAGACATTGATGCAATGCTACATTTCTCCAAATCTGATGAAAAAACAAACGCATCTTGGATGGCCTGAGGATGAGTAGCGTACATTTTCAGCAAATCTCCATTTTTTGAGTGAACTATTCTTTTAAGAGTGTATTCTACAGTGTGTAGAGACAGATGCGTGATGAATTTAAAATGTTATGTTGAACATGTTTACAGTAAACTGTAATGTGTCCCTGGAGCATAAAAGCAGTCATAAGTACATGGGTCAAAATTATACATTTCTCTTTTAAAATCATGAGGATATTAAGTAAAGATCATGTTCCATGAAGATACTTTGTATATTTCCTACCGTAAATATATCAAAACTTAATTTTTGATTAGTAATATGCATAGCTAACAACTTCATTTGAACAACTTTAAAGATGATTTTCTCAATATTTAGATTTTTTTTGCTCCCTCAGATTCCAGATTTATAATAGTTGCATCTCAGACAAATATTGTAACAAAACATACATAAATGGAGGAGAGATGATTTATTCAGCTTTCAGATGATGCATAAATCTTTTTTTTTTTATGTATCAATATGACAGGTTTTGTGCTTTGATTGCATGCTGAGGTTAAATGTCATTATCGTCTTGCAGCGCATTGTATTTTCTGCTTCCGGTAACCGAGTCCAAACAAGGCTCTGTCTATAGTCTCCTGTGACAGCCTGTCGCACGTGATTCATCTGTTTTTTGGCGACATCTCTATCGTTACAGAGCCCTGAACCGTCGAGGCGTGGGCGTGCTCCGGGGCAGCCCGTTCCCGGTAACGCGAGGCATTCCCGCCAAAAATACAGGCTCGCCCCCGCGTGCTGGAGGTGTGGATCTCACGCTTGTGATGACAAGAATACATGTGCAAACAGAAGATACCCTGTAAAAGCAGCAAAACCCTGAATGCTAGCTAGCTCGTTACCTCAGATTTTGGTATAATAACGTCTTTTGTAAGTAAAAACTATACACTACCCTTTAATTTATGACTGATGCAACATATGTGACCCTAGATCACAAAACTAGCCAAAAGGGTCAATTTGAATCTGAAGTCTTACACATTTAAAGCTATTTTGCGGTGAAACATAAGGTATACTGCGTTCCATCGTAGTAGTTATTGATACATTTTAATTGAAATCCTCATACAGTATGTTCAAACAAACAAAATTGGTGTCACATAATGTAAAAATATGGTGGATGGTTGACTTATGTTCTTATAAAAAGTATTATTTTCTGTTCTTCAGAATCAGCTCATGTCCCGGTGGGATTTTTAACCTCTTTTTCTTAATCCACGTGTTTCAACTGTTCAAGGTAAATGCATAAGTCCCTGATATAGGGCATGCTGACGTTACGGGAGGACATTGATTAATGAAGAAGGCCTTTTAAAACACTAAATAGATGTTTTTGTGCTCCCTCAGATTCCAGATTTTCAAATAGTTGTATCTCAGACAAATATTGTCCTCCTAAAAAACCACACATCAATGGAGAGATCATTTATTCAGCTTCAGATGATGCATAAATCTCAATTTCTAAAAAATACAAATCCATCCGTACTTGTTTCTGAGGGTTAACCTGTGCTGTATGTGATGGTGTTTCTGCGGAGGGTTTGAGACGAGCCCGAGGATGAAGACTGACCCCAGATCAGAGGTGTGTGTTTCTGTGTGTTGTGTAAGACGGAGAGAGAAGAGACTCAGCTTCACTCCTCCCACACACGAGCATCACCGCCTGACACACACACACACACACACACATATATATATATAGAGCGCTAACTTTTATTCTTGCACATGTGGGTGTTTTCTCTCTCTCTCTCTGTGTCCTTGACTGACTAAGTGACTGAGAAATGCTTTGAAAGCCTCGATGACTCTGAAAACATCTTCATCAGGGCCAGAAACACATCCAGCCGGAGAGAAACCAGTGCAGACGAGAGAAAAGCACAGCTGTGATTGATTTGTGTTCTCTGTGTTGTGTTCATCACTAAAGGCTTTCATTCACGCGAATGATTTTAATATGTGTGAGTCAGTGCATCTGCTCAATCTGTCCAGTTCCCATGATGCTTTGGGAAGTTTATATGATTTCATTTTGCTCAGGGACGTTTGATTTGGCTTCCAGAATTCACATTTACTCACACGCACACACACACATACACATACACACACACTATACATGCACACACACACAGAGTTTATTTAACAGAAGTTAATGTTTCAGTTTAAGTGAACACTGATTCATGAATGTGTGTGTGTGTGTGTGTGTGTGTGTGAGATGGTGAGTGATATAAATGTATTTTCCTCTCTGTCCTTTCCCAGATTCAAGGTCAGATGCTGCGGTAAACATTCAGATGTTTACACTGATGCCGAACCTTGGAGCTGAAGGTCGTTTGAGAGTTTAATACAGTCACACCAGACAGAGAGACACGGTAATAATTAGTACTTTTACCTTAAAAAAATAAAATAAATGGTTTGTAAAGTTGTTTTAATATTTATTATTGTTTTAATTCTTGGTTCAATAGTGAAACCTGTGAGTGAAATCTTTTATTTTATTTTGTACAGATTTATACAGTTTATACTGTTTAATTTAACATTTAATTAACAAAATTGGTATCTTGTTAATACTATTTTGGTAATATTTTACTATTCATATTTAATTATTTATATATTTATATATAATTATTTAAATTACAAATCTTGTTTTCTTATACAGTTTTATCTTATATTTACTAATTTACTATATTTTTCAAAACTTGCATCTTTTTTTGCTTTGGTTTATCCAGTTTTACAGTATTTAACTAATCAAGATTAAAATCAAATAGATTTTTTATTAAATATATCTAAAAAAATTTTTGTCTGTAGTTTTACTTTAAATTTACTAATTTAATGCAAAACCTGTATCTTGTTTTTTTATTTAATTAAATTTTTTAATTAAATTATATGTTGAAAAATATGTTTCATGTTTTTTTTATTATCACTTTATATTTACTTATTTAATTAAAATCCTGTTTTCTATTTGAAATTATTTTTTATTAATCTATAGAGTTTTACTTTATAATTTATAACTTTTTAATTCAAAACGTATGATGTTGTTTTTCTGTTTAGTCTATGCAATTTTAATTTACATTTACTAATTTAAATTAATTTCCATTTTTATTTTAAACTAAGCTAAATTAAACTGATACTTGTATCTAATTTTGTTCTTTTTTATTCTGTGAAGCGTTACATTTATATTTACTTGTAAGTTTCTGTATACTTTTAAAATACATTTTAGTTCTGTCAAAAGCAACCAAACAAAATGCACCTAGACTAACTGAAGTTGGTTCTTTTTATTTTTTATTGTTACCTTTTTTTTTTTTTACTTCTTTTACACACACCTTTTCAAAACTTTACCTCTTTTTTTCAAAACTTTACACACAAATCCAAGACTCGCGCACACAAAATGCAAAACCCATCTCTTTCAAATTGAAGCTCTGCATTCAAAATATCACAAAAACATCTCAAAAAAAATTTCAAACACCTTTCCTGTAATATTACTTCCTGTTAGATTTGTATGTAGTACATAGAGAACTGTAGGCAAAATGTTTTTATGAAATTGAAAACTGACTCTGGTTTTGCAGATTTGGTGTGTGCTTCTTCTGTTTGAGTGTCAGCTTTCAGAAACTGTGTGTCAAGGAAAGAATTTGTGTGTAAGTAGTTGGAAAAAACTGCAGGTTTACAATGCATAAAATATTCTTTTGAAGTCACTGCACTGGTAAATGAACGGTTAACTAGCAGTCATCAGATCTGCTCTGTCATTGGTCAGACACCTCAGGGTTTCTGTGACCTCCAACCCCAAACCAAGGCTGGTCCGCTGAGCAGTTATATGAGCTCTGGGAGCGTGAGTCTGTAGGTTAATGAAGAGCATCATGTGTTCAGTGAGTGTGTACTGCTGCATTGCTCTGCTGCTGCTGCTGCTGCTGCTGGCCAGATGCATGCTGGGACGGCACTCGGTGCCATGTCTGCCGAGGGTGCCGGTGTTGGGCAGTCTACTGCACCTGCGCTCGTCTCTGCCTCCTCACCTGCTCCTCACACAGCTGTCACACAGGTACGGCCCTCTGTTTGGCCTGTACTCCGGACCACACTTCACACTGGTGGTCAGCGAGATCAGTCTGGTCAGAGAAGTGCTGCTTCAGCGCGGCCGAGAGTTCGCCGGACGGCCCAAGATGGTGAGCACGACGGTCTGAGACCGATACTGTAATAGTGTGTTGATAGTCAGTCTGACGAAAAACATGTCCAAGACAGATTGCACCATTAAACTAAGGGGAAAAATTAAGATTGTATATTTTGCATGTAGAAAGTTTTCCATTTAGATTATTATTATTATTATGTATTTTTTTGCATTACTTTAATAAATTATGACGATTTATATTTTATAAATATTTCTTCTATAAATATTATTATTTTAATAAAATTTAAATAATATAGAATTTAATTAAAATCTATTACAGTTCTTTTTCAACGGCTTACACACATTTTCAAAACTTTGCCTCTTTTTTTCTTTTTCTTCTAAACTTTACACACTAATCCAAGAGTTGCACACTCAAAATGCAAAATAACTTGCATCTTTTGAAAATTAAGTATTGCATTCCAAATATCACAAAGCAAACATTTGCAAACACGTTTGTCATAGTATTAAATCCTGTGAGATTTGTGTTTCAAAGAGAATAGTGTGTTTTGCAAAAACTGACTCAAAGGCTAAGATTTAGTTTATGGTTTTGCAGATTTGGAGTGTGCTTCTGCTATTTGAGTGTCAGCTTTTAGAAGCTGTATGACAAGTAATGATTTTGTGTGTAAGCAGTTTAAAATAAATGCTTTTAAGAAAAAATATGTAATACAATGCTTTTTATCATTATATTATATTTTTAAAATTATAAAATTATAATTTTAAAATTATATTATTCTTTTAAAATAAAAATACTATGAAATATGTTAGCATGATTTAAGAATAATTTAATGTATAATTATTTTTGCAATACAGTAATGACTGAAAATGTATGTATTTTTTTAGTTTATTTAAATCAATATTGAAAGAGTGTGTAAAATATTGTTTTTTAGAGTATTGCATTACAGTAATGGAAAAATATTAAACTGATTTTTTTATTTAAATCAGGATAAATGCAATATAAGAAATATTATCATTACGCATAAATACTTTAGTATTAATAATCTTTTATATTAGAGTAATGAGAATGTATGTTTTTAGATATTTTAGTAATAAAATTGAAGGGTCAAATGTGCTTGACCCTTGAAAATGACTAAATGCTTAATTGTGTAAAAGTAGTGCAAAACATTATTTTCCTTTTAGCTTTTGGGGTAAAATATGATCTGTATATGTTGAAGTAGGTTTAAATGAGCAAATCTTAACTTCCCTTTAGTTTCTAATCTCTCGCTCTGGTATTCAAAGGTGACCACAGATGTGTTGACTCAGGGTGGGAAGGATATTGCGTTTGCAGACTACAGTCCCTTGTGGAAGAACCATCGGCGTCTGGTGCACAACTCCTTCACTTTGTTTGGCGAGGGATCTAGCAAACTACAGACCATCGGTAAACCAAACCGGCATTAAAGCCTGGAAATTTATTCTATTTAAACCTAAAAGTGTTTCAGATTGTTTTCAGATTGTGATTAAAGTAAATGAGTGGCATCATGATCATGTGACTTCATGAGATTTGTATCCTATGGAAGCCCGTTACTGCCATGGGGTAAAAAAAATAAAAAAAAGGTAATTGTGACTCTTGATCTTATAATTCAGACTTTTTTTAAGAATTGCAATGTAAACTTATGATTGTGAGATGTAAAGTGTGAATTGTGATATAAACTCAAAATTGCAAGATATAAACTTAGAATTTCGATATAAACAGAATTGCAATATAAACTTAGAATTGTGAGATATATTTAGAATTGCAAAATATAAACTAAGAATTTTAATATAAACTTAGAATTGATATATAAACAGAATTGCAATATAAATGTAGAATTGCAAAATATAAACTAATAATTGTGATATAAACTCAAAATTGCGAGATATAAACTTAGAATTGCGATATAAACAGAATTGTGATATAAACTTAGAATTGTGAGATATAAACTTGATTGCAAGTTAAAAACTCAGAATTGCAATATACATTTTTAATTGCAAAATATAAACTAAGAATTGTGATATAAACTCAAAATTGCAATATAAGCTTAGAATTGCAATATAAAACTTAGAATTACGATGTAAACCTAGAATTGTGATATAAACTTAGAATTACGATGTAAACCTAGAATAGTGATATAAACTTAGAATTACGATGTAAACTTAGAATTGTGATATAAACTTAGAATTACGATGTAAACTTAGAATTGTGATATAAACTTAGAATTACGATGTAAATTTAGAATTGTGATGTAAACTTAGAATTACGATGTAAACCTAGAATTGTGATGTAAACTTAGAATTACGATGTAAACCTAGAATTGTGATGTAAACTTAGAATTACGATGTAAACCTATAAT